>NC_141026.1:21010000-21295000 GCF_052040795.2 Danio rerio | reverse complement strand
TGAGAGGAGTTCAGAGAACACAGTCCTGTGAACTTTGGCTCCGACCACAGTTGTTCCCAAGACTGATTATTGCGGTTGCCGGATTTTCAATTATTGAAAATCGTGACAACGTGGGGTCTCCTAATCACGCGGGGCCCCCCCTCAGTGCGTGCCCTGCGGGCCCGTCCGCTACGCCACTCAGTTCATTATAGATAATACAACAGTATGCTGAAGAATTTATTAACTGAGGGTTGTAAATGCTATAATATACAGTAAAAAACACTTTACTATACTATGGTTCAATTTAAAGTATTTAGTAAAAACTACTATAGCATTTTTTCACCGAGCAGTGCTGTTTAACATATCTGGTACCATTAATATCTGAAATCAATTGTAATTGAGCAGGTGTACACCACACTTTTCATTAATTTTATTCTTCTAAGTGTTTTATTGTGATACTCAATGACATGTGTGAATGTTTGGGCTTATGACTGGTGCTTTGCATTGTTTACTAGGTCTGCCTCTTCACTGTTAGCAGCACACTTAGACTCACCAACAACTTTTTGTTTTTAGCAAGGTGCCGCTGTAGGGTCAAAAATAATTGTCAACTACGACATCAACAATCATTACCAGCATTGCTGTGCTATACTAGTGATGCTGATGAGAAATTCATAAGTAATTTATTTATTATTTTTTTTAAATCGGGGTGTGAGAAAATATTTAACACAAAAAATGAGGACCAGGGCTATGAGAAAAGGCATCTTGACTGGGAATGTACCAATAATCAAACAAAGAAACTTAACCCACTTAGACACTGTACAGTATATCACTGGCCAAGAAAGAAGAGTTGCGTGTTGGCCCAAGACTGTGGATGACATGTGCTCCAGCCATGCCTCATTCTTTGATCAAGTCAGAATACTAATTACTGAAGTCATTCTTCACTCAACCAAAGAAAACTTTGCCACCCTCAAGACGTTTATCCGAGACTGCATTGAATACTAGCTCAATGGCTTAGACATATGCAAGCATCATTACATTTTAATTAAACACAGGTTTAGAATAAGCCTGTAGGCCTCTTGTAAATGTTTGATGGCATTTCAGTTGGTTAAACTGAATTGTCTTTGTTTAGTCATTCCCCTGCTTCACTTAGGTTTCATTCATTTATTTTCACATTTCCTCTACCCTTTTGAATGTATGCTTCTTTGTGCGTTTGCCTTTTAGATAAGTCACTGTTTGTTTGTCACCTTAGCTTAAGCACGTGTGGAAGTTTGTGATAATTGCTTGCAAAGTCACTTTCATAATTAAGCTTAAGCACCTAATTAAAACAGTATTTTTTAAAAATGGAGCCACTAAAATGCAATTAAGAGAATTAATACAATCAATGCTGAAGTAGAGCTGCACAATTCTAAAATGAGAATCACATTTTTTTTGCTTAAAATAAAGATCCCGATTTTCTCACATTCTGTAGAATAAATGTTAATATGAGTCAGCAATTATTATTGTTTTTTTCAAACATATGGTAAAACAACAATAATAATATGTCTAGGTCTGCTGGTTTCTATAAATAATTGTATTCTACTTATAATTATTCTGATGTTGAATTATGTTTGAGATATGTGCTTGCAATCTGTCATTGACAACATTATTAGATCATTTTATTCACTGGTAAAATCAACATTATATAGGCTAGTGTAGTTATACTGACTGTTTATTTTCATGCACAACTGTGTGTTCGCTATGAAAGAAAATGCATATCAAATGCTTGTTGCAGTCATAACTCTAAAATGCGATATGATTTTTTAAATGATGTACACGCTTTCGGTTTCATTTTCACTGCTAAGTGTTGTTCATACTTCGCGCGCGGCTCTCAAAGGATCACTCTGTGCCACAAACTGAATATTATTTACAACTTTATGATCTTTTATTCACAGCCTATGCAGGTTCTGCTCACTAAAAGTAGACGCGAGCGCGTCTATTATTAAGTAGGGCGCGCGCCTGCCCTCTCTGTTGTAACAGCTCACGGTCAGCAGCTCATGTCACATGTGATTTCCCGGCCGCAAATACAGCATTATATGAAGACAAAAATAAACTTCTGGGTGAATTATACCTTATGCATACAGTATGTGACTCTTTTAACATCATTTGGAGGTGTCCATATCGCTGGGCAATGTATGTGAAACAATGAAAAAGACTTGTGCTGCTGCCTTTGCTTTTCTCCTGAACTTGAAAACATGATTGGCAGAATCGTAGAAATGCTGGATTAAGATCGTCTAGGGGTCATATTGAGATTGTGATCTTTTTTCTAATAATTGTGCAGCTCTATGCTGAAGGTATAACTGTTCCAAATATGCATAAGAAACTGTAACTATTTTTAATGAGCCTTTAACAAGACAGACCCTGTATTGAAAATTCTGTAAACACATTCAACATGTCCTCTCTTACCGTGGTGTCTTTAATCTGCTGCTGTGAGGGCAACTCAGCAATGTCTTCAGTGTCTAAAACACGAATATAAATATCAGTGTTAAAAAAAATTTACAAAACAAAACAAAACAAAAAAAAGAGCTAAAAAAAGCCAATTTTAGCACATTAAGAATGAGAGCAAGAAAAATTGCTCTGGTCAAATCTACTCACCTAAGATGGCTGCAGCTTGGAGGGAGTACTTTTCAGCATTGACCTCAGCAATGAGTTCCTGGACATCAGGAAGATCCTGAAAAGAATGGAACAACAACAAATACTAAGTGGCACTCTTATTTAATAGAATTCTGTTTTACTATAGAACCCATTTCATGTTGCAGAACTAAACAGCTTAATGTTTAACTTTAAAACTACAAATTATGATTACTAAATAACAATTATATTAATAACTAATTAATATAACATAATAATAATTATTATTATAATAATATAATTATACAATTAATATAATAATAAAAATAATCTGTAACAACTGATTAAAACCCTCACAGTATTACTTGTCTGCAGAATGCATTTGACGTATGCAAGATGCCTGTTTTAGTGATACAGCCATTTAGAGTAATTTCTATGTCCATACCACAGTATAACAATAATGTAGAAACTGGTTTTAGAGCATTTATTTTCTATGAAATTAAAGAAATGCTGTCATTAAAGGTGCATTAAAATACTAAAATCTGAAAGCATGTGAAGAAACAATGTTCAAATGCTCATGGTTAGAATAAAAGGGACCATAATGGTTCAAAACGCAGTGGAAACTAATATTTTACAGAAACACTATTACAGATATTGTTCTTGGTGTAAGCAAGCCTTTCAATATGAGCTCTATGTCCTCCTTGTTTGTTTAATTTTGAATTATTTAAAGCTCACCATTGTGGCAAGTCTTGAGCAAATATCCAATATGGACACTGTATAAAAAAAAAAACTTGTGTTTGGTACCTTAAGGTTGTTACTAAGGCTCTTTGCTTTGGATTGGACCTCTTTGGTATATTTCAGAACCCTTTCGTAAAGAACAAGAGCTTCACTCCACTTCTTCACCAAAACATAGGATTGAGCTATGTAGAAACACCTGTCGAAAGCACAACAACAAACATTTTATAACCATTGCCCGTTCTTCTATTCAAACAGTAAACGTCACCCTACATAATGTGATCTGAACAAAACCCATTGTAAATTCTGTTTGCACCCGAATATAGAATGGAATTTAGAATTTAGAAAGTGTAGCAAAGATTTGCCTACAATACTGCACTTTAATCTGCGATTTTACAAAAAAAAAAAAAACTGAGCTAAAATCTTAAAGTTTGAACATGCTATTAGTTACATGCAGGACAAATCTTCATGTATAATACAGATTTAATAAGATCAACACCTTCTCCCCCCACCCCCACCCCACCCATCACTAAACAACTTTTTAATTCGATCTTGAAAGTGTTCTACTTGTTTGAAGACGTTTTAAGCCATTTGAAAATTTTATAGTAATATTAAGAGTTAATAGTCTCCTAAAGATCTGTATAGCAGATCCCACCAAGGAAATAAAATCACCTGTAAGCCTTGTAGACCAAAGTCTTGAGGGACAGTTCTTTCTGGAAGGTGTGATCCTCCTCTAGACCCTGCAGTGATGACAGCTCAGCAAGACTCTAGAAACAATTGAAATAGTGAAAAATTTATGAAAAATCAGAAGCAACTAACCATAAACCTAATCATATAGTAACTACATGTCAATAATACTTCTCAGTACTTACATATGTAATTTAAATTAACAAGGACACCTACGTGTGCACCACTTAGTGTGTTCTAAGCAAGCTATGTTTACTTTCACCTTGATATTTTAGCGTGGAAGTATACCTGGCCGATGAGCTGTCTAAAAAAAAAAAAAGAAAAAAAAAAAAGAAAAGTGCCCTTCAAATTCAAATCAGCAGAATATCCTATCTGGATCTTTCACTTACTTCTGACTATGTTTACAAATACAAATCTAGGTATTTGCCTTAATAGACAATAATATAATTAAAGTGTTTATGTTAAGTGCTTTCATGTAGGAGTTACCTGTAATTTTGGCTTTATCTGCAGCTCGGCAGTTTCACATTTACTCATGTACATTTTATTCCTTCCCCTCGTGATAAACTGGGGTATTAGACACAAATAAGGAGTAAGGACTAGTGAGTGAGTTATGGAATTTTATAACGCATGCAAAATAGAAAGAATAAAACTTCGGCATTTGGTGATGCGTGTGGGTGCAGTCTTTTACTGACAGCCACTTGTGTGGATCTTGTCGAAAATTATGGTGAAAAGTCCTACATGACGGTAATAGTTTGATTGCGGTGTTTACTTCCATAATGCCACTAATATTTGCATACTCCACATTTTAATTCCATTTCTGTTTGGTTCAATTATGACTTTAGTCAGATTAAGGTGATCAAAAATCACTGTTTCGAGCTTATGTAGGCCTACAGTTCAAAATGCATGTTTAACTGAATAAACAGTTAGTAAACACAAGTACATAATGCCCTAATCTCGATGCGTTGCATTCACCGCGTGTTCAGCACAAATATCCGCTAAATGTAAAATCTAATGCTGTACACATCATCGCCCAAGAAGCTCGCCTTTACTAAGTTTACACAAACTGCGGCTTACAACAAAGAGCGGTATTGCACCGGTGGTCACCGCGGGAATCCTGTTCTGCCTGCACATATATTGGGTCAACTTTTCTTTCTTTTGTCCATTCTTTCTTGAGATGTATATTATTTTTCTATTTAATTACTGATGATTGTTTTGCAGCTTTCAGCCTTGAATTGAATGATTTATTATAGTCTTTTGTTTGTTTTGTAGCAGAAACATTATTAATGTTATGGCCCGCCCAAGTAAAGTCTGTGTGGAAAGCACTGACACATCCATCCATTCGCACGCATGCACACACACACACAAATAAATTTATCTGAACCTGCAGAATGATGTCATAGAGTCGTATGAGATCCTGTGGTCGCGGTCCTCTCTTGTTCTCATCAGTCTGAGGCTCTTTCAGCTTAGTTTGCAGTGAATGTGCCATGCTCTCATTTCTCTTCACCACGGTCCACAACTTGATATATGTAAGATAGCTATATGCAGATATGTAGACAATAACAAATATACGTTTAGCACATTAAGCACAGTAAAACAGCTTAAAAGAAACAGCTTTTATTTGATTCCTTAGCAGTCATTACGGCAGCTGTTATATTAACATACCTGTGTAAATACTGCAGATTAGATACCTTGCTACTCTCAGCAACGTCTGTGGCTCGTTCCCTCTGCTTCTGTAGTGGCAAGACACACAAACCTTTAAGTTGGTTTACTACACGCACACAACCTAGGGGTGGTGTGTATGTGTGTGTATGTATGACATTTTAAACCTTAAATGAAAAGGAAAAGTTTGTTTTAAAAATCTCTAAGTATCCAATATATAAACAAAAAGTGTTGTACTCTATGATATATTAACTATTAAATCTATATCATGAAAATAATAATAATATTAATAATAATAAAACCAAACACCAGTAAAAACAGAGAGTGAAGGTTTATTTAGCGAAGTAAATGGCACAGATTTGCTTAAAATATACACACACACACACACACAATACACACAATATTATGGGTGACCATTTAAAAGAGGACAATTGTTTGTGTGCATCTCGCTGGCACATAAGTAACCAAGACAGCAAGTCTTTGTGATGATTCAAGAGCCAAGGTGATCCAGGGTAATGTCAGCATACCACCAAGAGGAACAAACCACATCCTACAGTAGTAACTCCGGCGTGGATGTTCGAGTGCTAACCTAGATTGCTATTGCCAGACCTTTGGTCACTCATGATAATACCAAATGTTAGTTTCAATGGTGTCAGCAGCAAAAATATTGGGCTGTGGTCAATGTAAAACATGCATTGTTCTCAGATGAGGCCACCTTCACTTCCTTTCCCGCATCCAAGAGAGTTAAAGTGTGGAGAAGCCCCAAAGAAGCATACCACTCAGACTGTTGTATGCCAAGAGTGAAGCATGGGAGTGGATCAGTAATGGTTTGGGGTGCAATATCATGGCATTGCCTAGACCCAACACTTGTGCTAGATGGGCGCGTACTGAGCAGAGGACTGAGAGGCTACAGAAAGCTGCTGCCTGCATGTGCCTGTACCTCACAAAATTATTAAACAATAAATATTATTATTTCCTACAAGCCCCACAGAATGATGATTAGGGGATGGTGAAGTTAAGAGAAATTAGCCCGCGTCTGGCTCTTACTGGTGGGTGCAGTGCAGCAATTCTTTTCAAATGGTCATACAGTGAAAATATCCACATTAGAGTATAGGCAACCCAGCTTACAAGCCTCATGCATATGTGGCTTGTAGCCAGTGGCTTCTAGTCCCACTGCTACTCAAGTCACTGAGAAAGTGTGGATCGACTATCTGCTACGGGTGCTTCCTTGCTGGTTTAGAGGGCTAGCAAGTATGAGAAACCCCATGAACAAAGCTGAATTAGTGGTGGCGATGGAGTTGACCTAGGTAATGTTTAACCAAGATGCTAGAGAGAGAAAGGCTATGAACGTGGATTCCCAACCACTGTAGGGCACCTTGCGACCAGTGAGCAGACCAGTGGTCCCCAATGCCATGGATAAGACAATAACCATCGAAGCCACTTCCCTTGACGTCCAAGCTTGGTAACCCTCTTCATTGTCCACAATCCTGGGATTTGTGGATTTCCCACTTGAACCATCCAGCTAGAAAGACAATCAGTGACGGCAGTGCTAGATTCAGGGAGTTCTGTTACTCTAGTTCAGCTGGAAGTAGTGACACCCTGAGCCAATAACAAAGCCACAATACCCACCACATACACGGAGATACACGTCACGTACCAGCTTGCTGAATAATGATCTTGGCATTTCCTGGAGCCTGGCCTACAGAAGTAGGCATGGTGAGAGACTTACCAATCCCATCCTCCTGAAAGGAGACTGGCTGGGGTTTGATCAACATAAGGGAGGCCTTGGAACAGCAGCAACAAAGTCCCCACTGCATCAAAGAACATATGGCAAAGTCCTAGTGTGTTCGTTGGCAGGAACAGAGTTGAGAGAAACAGATATACCCCCTAAACCTGTTGAAAAGATAGACCCCACCATCAGGCCAGCTCACTACTTTCTCTTAAGATGCCACTCCCATTGTATATCTCAGAGGAGAGTTGTGAGCAAGTCAGATAAGCAAGCTGGCTGCCCTGGTCAGTCAGATCACATAGCAGCCCAGGTGAACTCATGTCATCCAGCATGAGATCAGGACGCCCCCCAATGAAACAGGTATGTGAGGCACATCGAGTGGCAATAGAAGAGATCACCAGCATGAGACAGCTCAGAGGCATTAAAATATCAAAGAGATCCTGGTCCAGCCCTGTCGTGATGGTCCTGAAGGATTTGGATTTCTAACTTCCAACCTGTCTCAGCATCGCTCAACGTTTATCCTTTTCTCATCATCCTGTTTCTCATTTTTATTAAAAATTATTATTGAATAATGAGTAAAGTTAACACATTGCTTAATAAAAGAATGTTCAGCACATTTGCTTATCTCTTTATAACTATTTTCAGAAGCCACCAAACTAGGTCAGAGGTCACTGAGACCTTGAGTGGAACTGAGGGCTGAGGACTGGACGAAACCGTTTCCATTGTTATTTCTATGAGTTAATACGATCTAAAATGTCTAAAGTGATTTTGCTGTTTTTACGGTTAATTCTTTTAAAGTGATTCTACTTTTTATTTAAGATAGACTTTGTGAAGTAAGAATATAACTGCCTGAATGTAGATTATACTGGTTTTTAACCAGTTTTGATAAAAACGGCTGAGAATACACTCAGCCTTGGGTAAGAAACCAATTGTACATTAAGTGTTTGTGTTCTATTTGATTGTGGATCAGTTTCATAAGTCTGGAATCAGTTCTAAACAGTCTAGTGGATGTCTGACGTTTATATGCTTGAGATATTGTTCAGAATTGTACGCACTCACCCACGTGGAAATGATCCTAGTCTATCTGTGTTTTAACCAATCAGGTAAAACATCTATATGTATGAGTCCGTTAATGTCGTTATGTGAGAGTATAATTGTTAATGTAAGCAGAGCAGCCTAGGAACTCATTGCAAGTGCTCAAGCTGGCTTCTGCTGATGAAACTGCAAACTATCTGCAATGAACTTTTTTTTTTTATTTGAACTTTTAGAACTTTTTCTTTTAAATTTATTTATTTGAATCTCTGACTCTGGCTCTTCTTCATCTGACAGACTGGTAATTTTTTGGGTTAAATCATAAGACGTCCAGTGACTAAACAAAATTTCCGTATTTGACAGCTACCCCATGTCCAAAGTGGATGAACTCCTGGAGCGGCTTGGCAAGGCCTGGTACAACTCAACACTGGATTTAATAAAGGGTTATTGGCCAGTCCCCCCTTCTCCCAAATCTAGAGAAACAAAACTGCCTTCAGCACCCCAAATGACCACTGCCAGAATAGCGACCTTTCCTTCTAACTGCACCGGGCCCCAGCCGCCACCTGGTGAATAATGAACATCCTGCTGAGGCCGCACCAGGAGTATATAGCAAAATACAGTAAAAACCCATTAATAAACTCAATATCTAAGTTTAAGGCAGTATATTCATAAATATGCACTTTTCATTAAATACAAAATGAAACTTTGACTCTTCTAACAGAAACTAGCATCTAACACAAACACACTCCCACACATTTTTACAGGTTGTATAGAAGTGTAAAAGGATTATAGTTGCATTCCAAGACTTGCATTCCTTCTGTGATGTGGAGAACTCCCTCTGTTAAACTAGGTTTTCATGTGGGTTTGCTGGTGATCAGTTCCTGGTCCTCACAAGGCTTGGAGAGGAGTCTAAAGGTTGAAGTTTGAGGTGGCAAAAGACCACCTTGTTGTTGTGTTGACTTCTGGTTTTGCGATGCACTAAACTTAATTGGGTTCTTGACAAGGGCTGGGCGATTAATTAAAGTACTCGAAATCAACATTCAGAACCTATAATTGATACATTTTTCCAAGTTGATTTTTCCAGTTATTTTCCCTACATGTCACGTGACCCCACTCTGTTAAAAATATTATTATTAATTATTTTTAAAATCCAGCACTGTGCTTGTAAACATTAATGAAATGTGAACTAACAATGAAAACTGTATGTTCATTTATTAACATTAAAAAGAATAACATTCAAAAAAAAAAAAAAAGATTTTCATTGTTTGTTCACAGTAAATACATTAATATGAACTGTGTTCTGTATCGTAAAATGTTACTAAATATTTTCTAAATGTCTAATGCAAATGTATATTGCACATTAAGGAAGTGTAAGAGGTGTTATTAATAAGTCTCTCACCACATCAGTCCTGAGCTCCTCCCTGACAGCCTGGATGGTGTCTCTACACTCTGCCAGCAGACTCTCATACAGGTGCTCCTTAGTCTCTTCATTATCTGCCTGTGAACAGTTATAATAATAGTCAAGATACTTGTATTTAGTGTGCTGCATGTGCATTATTGTGATTTTTAGGGTTTCACAATAAATTTGTGGTGTATCTCTGGGTGCTCACAAAGAAAAACTGGTAAAAAATTATCAGGTATAAAGTTCCATCAACGTAAAACAAGGTCAGTACATCAAACAGTTGCATTAAAAAAAACATTTTTTTTATTATTATTATTTTTTTTTACAAACTCAGTTGCCAATTCTGTTCAAGTTCTAGTTTGTTCATTTAGGATATAGTTCATTTCAACGTTGAAGGGTGTGATTGTACAGCAGGGAAGCTCTACCAACACTAACCAAGCAAGCCAAAGATAACAGGGACAAGGAACTCTGTCAAGGGACAGAAATGGAGAAAAAGCATTAGGAAAAACTAGTTGGGATTTACTTGCCTAAGTTGGGGACAAGTTCCCCTTAGGCAAGTAAATGAAGAAGCAGAGCTACAGATCAGTTAATAGCAGACAGTTGGCTTTTCAGTGTTCCATCAATTGAACACTTCTTGGCAAAAGTGTATGTGGACTGTAGGTGAACTGAAGGCTGAGAGTAGCTATATGTGATGTGTAGATCTATGACAAGTGTCATAGTTAGTGGATAATAGTAGATTTTTTCATTTAAGGGGCAATGGATATGAAAATAGATCAGCCTGCTGCCAGAGTCAAAGTTATTTTAAAACATTCATAACATTCTAATTCCACAATGAAACAATTGTCTGTCATTAAAAATGCATATTTGATTATCCAGAATTTCCAGAAACAAAACTTAGCACACACGCCCACAGACAGACTGTAGTCACGCCAAAACTACACCTTGCTACTAGCTGCAACTGGGTAAACCAGAATTTCAGTTAATGCTAGACAGTGTTTGAAAAGCAGCAAGAACTTGTGCCATAGTGAGAACACAGTGGTAGCTATTTCTGTGGCCGCTACATGCATTCAGTTTTATTCTTTGACACAAATGTACACACACATTTCAGTATGGTTATGAAATAAAGACCAATACAAGTTTTGTTTTTACTCCACTTTTTTTCCTGTAATCAGATTGAGCAGCACACTGTGGAGTTAGTTTGTTTATTGCTAATCTTTCATTCACTTTAAGCACTTTGTTTGCTGGTGTGGTGTGCACACATTCTAAATGGCATTGTACTGTTTCTATTCCTTATGGTGTAATATCTGTTGAGTTGAAGTTACCAGAAGGTGGATTGAACAAGAATGAACAGTGATGCTGCTGTCTACCAGATCATACAATGTGTTGTGTCTCTTCTTGGAAAAGGCTGATTTGTGATTGTATTCATAGTATTTAGTATTTAAATAGTTTTAAATACAAATTTTTACGTCTGTGTTGTGTAAGCGGACCCACCATTTGAATTTAAATACATTTTGGTTCTCTAGAGTTTGTTTTGTATTTTATTGTGGTCTTGTTTCATTAGCCTCAAATTCAAACTTTGTTTTTGATAGTTTTCTTAACTTTGTACTTTTTGGGTAAAGTCAAGTCTTTTTTGGAACTTTCTTTTGTCCACACACCACATCTCAAAACACAGAGTCAAATAAACTGAACACATTCCCTGTGAGTGGTTATTCTGTAGAGAATGCAGTCGGTTTCAGATGAAACAGCATACCACAGACATGAGCATGCTTCAGTTGAGGTGTGGCATGGGTGGGGAAGATGCCAGTATCCATAAGCATTTACCAGTGAAGACAAGAAAGAGGTCTTACGCGTTTTCAACAACCTCTGGATGTGAAAAGTGGACAAGTGCTAACCTTAAGCACTCATCTGCACCTGTACTTAGACATTGCCACTTATTATTGCCACAAGTAATTATTTCTTAATATCAGGTGTAAACAAAACATAATATTGATTAAATAACTACAGCATACTGAAGCATAAACAAATATTATACCATTTACTGCACACTGTTTTGGTGTTTTTAGTGTTAAACTATAGTGGCAAATGAATTGAAAGTATAGCACTTCAAAAGCAAATGGTTTTAACAAATAAAATTTGTATTTTTTTGTATTTGTATTTTTTCAATTTATATTACAAACACACACACACACACACACACAAATGCAAGTGACCCTATCTGTGATAATCAAGATTAAAAACTTTGTGTCCCAAATGATACATCATACACTATGCACTTAAACTCAACAGCATAGTATATGTATGTAGGGTCATTTCAAATGGAACACCAATGTTTTTTATTTTATATTTTATATTCACCATCAGAAGGTGGTATAATCACTCCTGTAAGAGAATTTTGCACAGTCCAAAATAAATAAAGTAATCCAACATAAGTGCCCGAAAGCTCCACCCTTTCTGCTACACGAGCAAAGCAGCAGCTGTTGAGTGCATGAAGTGTTCAACATTCCACACTTCTTCTTAACGGTTGAATAAGTGCATTATTAGGGTGTTTAATGCGGGCTTATTTTTTAGACTTTTCAGTTGGAATGCTCCACTAACACTATTTACACTATAAAATGGAGAAGAATAGTGCATAAGTATGCAATTCTGGAAACACCTAAAGTATTTTTGCTTGATTTGCGGGTTAGACAACTAGACTGCAACCCTGCAACTCAGTGTTTGCTCATGCGTGCTTAAGAAATGACACAAAACATAAAGAGTTAAATGAATGAGCACGGAGCTCCACGTTACTTTCACTTGAGTTCAGTTATTTGAACTTGCATGGGACAAAAACTGTGAAATTTTTTCGTGCATTCTGCATCATTCGGGCTGTGTGGCAATAATTTGGTTTCAACTCACACATTAGGATGGACTTTGGCACAAATACTTGATTCATGATTTTGGTGTGAACACAGCATAAGACAGGCAGAGAAGGGATGTCTCTGATGATGAAAGATGATTGACATTACATCAATATATCTGTAACTCACACACAAAATGTACCCGAATGTTTGCGAGGTATTAAACTATTAAAAGTTGATGAATCAATTTTGAGAAATTTAATAATTATTTATATTATAAAGTCTTAAATGCTCTTTTTTATCATTTAATTATGTAATGCAAAGTTGAATGCTAAAGTTTGTCTAAACTTAATATGAGAATACTGGGATGCTCTGTGGTTTATGAAATTGATAAAATCCTGCAGGATTTGACGTCACTGTTTTGTTGACTGCAGTAAATAAATCAACTCCATTATTCCTGCTGGTCTATAGGCGCCACCTGCTGGATGAGAGTTATTATATGAATAATAGTTCAGTTTAGACGAAGGCATGTTTTATGTAGCATAAATTCACAAAAACTTATAATGAATACAGTTGTTTTCCATCATTTTTTATTATATTTAATCCGCATGTAATAAAGCACATAAAAGAATTGTCACACTATTTTTTCTCGTTTCTAAAATATAGAATCAGCCATATAGCAGTCAGCCATGAAAAATCAAGATCAGTGTAATTATAAATTAATGTATTGAGTTGTATTAAAGGATTGGCGCAGAGTGGATTTTAAGGCTCAGCGGTGTTTATTGGGAGCAAATCAATTTATGTTTGTGCAGCAGTTGTAAAAATAAATGTATCTTTTAAAAATCAAGTTATTTTTCACATATCTTACGTTTTTTATATTGCTACTCAGCTAACATGAAAACTACTATCATATCCTGGTTCCTCCAAAGGCCCGCCCTTAAACAACTCTACTTGGTCAACGAACCAAATGTGTTGGGATTTGTGGATCGGTTCCACGTCAGCAGAAAGCATCACGCCTCTACAAGCATGCGCTTTGCTTCTGTAGTGCAATGTCAGCGCACCCATATCAGTTTTATCCTGAATCAGACACAGAAAATGAGAAGGACATAGCTGAACCTCATGCCTAGTCTCTAAAATAAATTTTGACAAGTGTCTCTCATATTTATTCGGATTTTAAGCATGTTTAAATAATACCAAATTGTTCACGTCTTTTGTCAAGTCAAATGTAAAACACACGGAAAGTGGCCATATAGAGAGACATTGCATGCGCTGGTGAAACTTGTGGGTGTAATACAGAAGCGTGAGGAGGGTATACGAGTACTGATATTGCAAAATATTGCATGGCTATCAGCCAATAATATTCGAGAACCTGGCAGAACTGCTGTGTGCATATATGTATACCTGAATTTCTGCTTCGAAGTGAGCACACTCTCACCAGCTGTGAAAGAGTGCATGTTGTAAAATGTCATGTTAACCATATGAAAATCCGAAAAACAGTATCTATGGAGCAAATAAATCTCATTTTAGGTATGGTGCTGCACTACATGTCCAGTGTGTGGCCTGTGTGATATTTTTGCAACACACAATCAGCTAAAGACAGTTTGAATTAGGGTATGTGCATTGTATCAACAGATGCATGTCTGTTATCATAAGCATACTCTGCCATGCTATTTCACACACTCATTTCAATCAATTTGTTATTTACCTGTTTTTTTTTTCAATTATTGGTGTTATTATATTCTGAAATAAACATGGAAGAAAAGTGCTCTGATTCTTAATTATTTACTTGATACTACTTGATAGACTTTAAAAGATCCAGCTGTTTTAGTGAGAACGCAGAGGGGGAAAAAATCAGCTCATTTTGACAATCATATGTAAATCTAGAAAAGACCAGAATCAATATGAATATAATTAATTTTTCTAAATCTCCCAATCATTTTTTTGCCTTTCTGTCACAAACATTGCTCCAAATTTTGAGAAAAGATGGTAAAAAAATAAATAAATCAGGTAAACTATAGGAATGGTTAAAAATATTCTAAATCATTTGCTGGTTGCATCAGCCCTGATTTATCTATTTGAAACATCTGAAACAACAAATGCAAGTTTAGTTTGAGAAATGACCAAATAACAGATTATATCCTTTAAATCCTAAACTGTGATTGAGTAAAAGAGGCTACTCCTCCACTTTAACTCACTGACTGGCACATTTACCTACCTGTTTAGATGTGCTGGCCTTGGCAAACAAATATTACACTATTGGCACATTTCTCTTACCGTCAAATTAAACCTAAATCAGACTATACAGAGTATAAATATGCATTTATAAATTATGTAGTGCAGAATGTTTATGGCATAAATGAACGTTGTGGTTTCTGTAAATAGTCAGAGGCAATAGTAACCTTCTCAAAACATGAAGTTACATGCTTGTTCTGGGTATTAGAGCATGAAGTGCAACTGACCAATCCTTCAACAGTGTTTTACTGAGCTTTGTATGTGAAGAAGTAAGCTATGTGTGTATATGTACAGATTAAGGGGTGGCTATAATTTAGATCACCTTGCTATGACACTAGTGAATCAAAATCAGATGGGCATGTTTTTACATATGCTGGCTAATAAAGAATCATCAAAACAAAGTTTCTGGGTTGTCCTTTTAAAATTTTCTTGGATGGACACACAAAGGAGCCAATTCCAGCACTTGAACAAGAAGTCAGATTTTAATGATTTGTCATTTTTAGGTTTCTCATGCCTGCTTTGTTTCCTTTGAGGATGGGACTCAATGCATTCTATGCATTTTCTTTCATGCTTTTCTGAGATGACAGACAAGTCAGACAACTAGCTAAAAAAAATAAACAAATCATCTGATGTCCTCTTTAAACTTTTGTGCAGGAAGAATTACTGGTATCAAGTCACAGAACTGTATGTAAATAAAAACTGAATAAGAAAAGAGTATGTTTACTGACCTGTGTAATAGCAGCTTCATTGTCAGCCAGACCCAGCAGAAATATTCTGGCCTTATCAATTTTGATAGGAACTGTACGGCCTCTCCATTCAACCTCACTCATTACAGCTGCCTGCTTGGCTCTTGTCTGAGTAATCAATGACTGAGAGAAAGAAAATGAGAACAATTATAAGCAGCTGTTCGTATACTGAGCAACAAGGTTAGGTTTGGAATAGCATTTCCTTAAGTTTTTACAGGTCAGTCCAATATTTGGAAATGAACATATATAGTTGGAGTGTCTAATTTAAAACACTGGTGTTACAATACCACTGACCTCCAATTTTTCAGCCATCATGCCACCCCCTCCTCCTGCACTCAGTCTCATCTGCATGAGGTCATTTATAGCGTTTTGGTCACCTAGAGAACAAACATAGATGGTTTATGTGGACAGTTGTGAGCTGCACTTTGTAGTTTAAGTGTGTCTGGGTTTTTTCCAGTTTATTTAAACCCTTTTTAGGGCAAATTGAGCATTTCCACATGTCCCACAATTTCAACCTCCACCATTAATCAGTTATTGTCAGTTCTTTCCTGAAAATACATTCCCAGATCTAATGATCTAGCAGGATATTCTACTGGTTGAGCTACAAGAGTGCAGGTTGAATATGAATCATTAAAATATCAAATCAAAAAGGCAAGAATATATATTGATAATATAAAAGGCTTTATGAATCGTGTATCTCACCAATGTTATATGCACAGTATCGGATGTTAGGTGAAATCTCTTCTACTCTCTGGTGATAAAGCACAGCCTGCTCCTCAGTAAAAGCACTTGCAAGTTTCTCATAGATGGTCCTGCAATGAATCCAAAAATATTGTCAACAAATGGAAAAAATATAAAACGCACCCAATATTACACTTACAAGTATATTACACTTACAAGATCTCAATCATGAAAGTCCTAAACCCCCCAAAAAATTACTTAAAGAGCCCATATTATGGGTTTTTGAAAATTCCCCTCCATGTAGTGTGTAACACAGCTCTAAGTGAAGTGAAGTATCCAGCTAAGGCTTAAATCTGTTAGTGTACAGTGTTTAAAACTGTTGATTCATCTATAAAAGAGTCGACTCATAGTGCTTCAAACGAGTCGCCTTGATCACGATTCATTAGGTGTTTCGCCATGACGTACGAACGAAACCAAGTTATTCACGTGCACGCGCAAACCCGGGAGATTTCAAACCTGAGGCCCCGCCCTCTGACGCAGAAACCCAGACACACACATACACACACCCACAAACACACACACACAAACATGCCGGTTGATTGAAGTCACACTGCAGATGGATATATTGAGTCTCTACCCAAAGATGAAACCTCAGCATTATAACCAAGCAGTTGGAAACTTCTGGAAGCTACATGCTACAAAGAATACTTCATCTGAGTTTGTTAAAGGAAGGATCAGTAAAGAGTAACTGATGGACGTCAGGATGGGTTTCTTCCATTTCTCAAGTGTAAGTACGTGCGGTTAAAGTTGTTGCCTCGTTTACTCTAGCTTGCAAATGTATTTAGTTGTGATTTGTTACTTGTAACCGCGTGTACTGTATCAGGTTAACTGGATATATTATCTTATCGCGTGCAAAGTCACGTTAAAAACGCGACGCGTGCTGTTTGTTTATGGAGCTCCGTGCTAGAGTTCTGCTCCCGCTATTTATTCGGAAATTTATTCCCGCGCCGCAGAAATCTGGCGCGGGGACAGCCGCGGGAATAAATTTCCGAATAAATCGCTGGAGCGGTCGGTAACGGGTTTAATTTGGGACGGGAGCGGGCTGTCTAGCAATATCACGGATATTGCTATGTGAATTAGAAAGAGAGAGTCTGCTTGGTATGAGAGAGCGTATGAGAGAGAGCGAGAGAGAGCGAGAGAGAGAGAGCGAACGAACGAACGAGCTGTGTGTATGTGTTTATACAGACAGCTTGGCTGTCTGGACTGTATACTGGGTGATTTTTGGTTGTGTTCTCCGCTCTAGCGGGACCGGGCGCGGCGGGCAGAAAACGGAGCGGGTTCTCAGGCTAAAACCTGGCGGGTGCGGGCGGAAGCGGGAGCGTTGTCATCCGGAGGTGTGTGTGTGTTTTTGTGTGTGTGTGGTATGGCGAGTACACGACTGTCTCCTTCGTTCGGTTATCCGTAGCACTATCCACTCGCCATAGTGTGGCAGCTAAAATCCACGCATACACTATCCAGCGTGTATGAACTGTGATTACTTTTTAAATTGCTGATTAGCTATTGGCCATTTCCCTCTCTGACTGAAGGCAGTCGACCAATCGCGACAGACTGTCATCGGTCCAATCAGCGCAGATTAGCTCCGCGCTAAGGAGGGGTTTGGGAACAAATGAATCACTGGACGATTCATACAGGAGTCGCTGGGATAATTAGGTAAAAATAAATGCAGATTATAAGACCATGAAAGTGTTTTTTGACCTTGCATGCATATTAGTCTGTTGTTGGAGACTCTTACAACCAAGATATGACCCTATTTCATGTATAATATGGGCTCTTTAAGAGTTTCTGAAGAAGAAAAATGTAATTGATATACAGTGTTAAAATTCCATGCTCAGTTAAATATCACTGGGGGGTGGGGGGTGGGGGGGGTCTAAATGCTTTCACTTTTTCTTATTGAATCTTAATGTCAAAGAGCACTAACTTGCAATTGTTAAAGGCCTCCATTGCAGATTTCCACTCCTGTAGTTCAAATTGAACCATTCCAGTCAGATAAGCAGTGTAAGCCTGTAAAATAAAGCAAACTTACAGAAGGATAGAGCTTAAAGTTCTTAAAGAGCTTAAAAATTGTAGAACCATTGAAAATACCACATAATACCATAAAATTCCATATTAAAATGTTTTATGATGCGCAAGAGCACACATTTGGAAGAGTGTTTATTTCCAACTTTTAGATTTTTTTTTCTAACCACGTTTGTGGTGTCACAATGAGCAGTTATCTGGCATCCTCTGTTAAAAGTGTACAGAGTAGCAATTAGTAGCATCGGTTGTTTTTTTTTTTTTTTTTTTACTGTATTTGGTAACTCCAGCCTGTCAGGATATAGAGTCCACAAGTTTCCTGGTGCTGTTTTGTGCCTAGTTAAGTTGTGATGAGATTACCCAGATAGGACCAAAAACTAGCAAAGATACAACAATATGTTCCCGGATCAGTCAGAGACGTATAAATACACAGTGTACATATGCATCGTGTATATATACAGGGGTTGACACAAAAAACACTGGCCAATTTAGTGTTGGAGGCTTATGGCTAAATTTGATAAGCCTGGTGGCCAAACGTCATTCATTGCACTTTCCACCAATAAGCACAAATTGTTGGTGTGTCTCTCACTGGCCCATATGTGACCAACACAGCAAGTCTTTGAGATCTATCAAAAGCCACAGTATATCCAGTGTAATGTCAGCATACCACCAAGAAGGATGAACCACATCCAACAGGAGTAACTGTGGATGCAAGAGAAATTAGTCTGAAAGGGGATGTCTGGGTGCTAAGCCAAAAAAACATAAAACCACAGCTGCACAACTCACTGCAGAATTAAATATGCACCTCTCCTGTTTGCACCAAAACTCCAATGTGAATCCTTTGATGCTATTAAGGTTTTGCAGGTAGGCATAACTACTGTCCTGCATATTTTTCCCCAGATTTATAATCATTGTATTCCCACTGAAGAAATCACATTTCATAATAATTTTCTGTGTTAACATTATTCACTAGCATTTTTTAATCACATTGACGGGTGAAAATCTGATCTATGTGCCAATGCTGCAGGCACAAGGGCAGGATATATTTCCACATATTAACGAGGCCTGAATCTGATCTGAATTGGATTTTTTCCCCTGCTTACACATACAAGGGCCACATCCGATCTGTTCAATTTAAGAAACAAAAATCTAAATTGGGTCACTTGAACCTTGCAGAGTAAATGCAGCCTTGGAAAACAATGAAAAATATCATCAGGCTGTATCACACACCCCTGCTTAGTATTAAAATTAGCTTTTTTATTAAATCAATGGACAAAGTTTAATTACTCAAGTAAATATTTTGTGGTACTTACTAAAATCATATATGTAAATAATCATAAAAAAGAACTTTGACTTACCTGAGCCTCAAGTTTGGTCTTAGCATCCACATTAGGACTTTCACACAGCTTCTCCAGCTGGTCTCCATGTTTGGCAGCCTTCCGCAAGCGACCCAGCAAATGGAAACGCTTTCTGGGCTCAGTGTTAGCTTCCTGTTTTAGCTGCATAGCATAACTCCAAGCTCTTTCTGCTTCCATTAACACTAACAACAGATATCTAGTACAGTGAAAGAGAGACAGATACAAAATGACTAAGATTAAAAAAAATAATGCATCGTATTAATATTTCATTTAAACTGCTAAAAGTTACCGGTTGTCTGAAAGCATCTCCACGGTCACTTTTTTCCCAGTAAACTTGTGTCTGTTTCCCATTTTAAAGCCCAGAGCCTTTCTCAAACGACGCAGCCGTCTGGAGCAATAACCCCTTAGAGGAAAGAAGAAAATATTAACGTAGTTGTATTTGTGTTATAATATAACTTAACAAAAAAGAAATATCTCCCACAGTCTTACCTATAGCGCTGGTAATCTCCATGCCTGAGTCCATGCTGCTGCTGAGAGTCTTTAATAATCTGCAGAACTGTAGTCAATTTTAAGTAAAAAAACCCAGACCTTTAAAATAGCTAACAGCATGTTTGGATATACAATCCCTTCCACAAAACACAACCGCAATTAAAAAATAAAATCACAAAAACTAGTCTGAGGAGGGCTCAATGCAGTAATTACCTATTACCGCTAATTACTCCATTTATTAAAAAAACATACATTTATAATATTTATTTATAATCTATATTATATAAAAAGCGATATTCCAATCTGTAATTGTTTAGATCAACTGACACGTATTCCATAAAAACCAAGTAGCAGCCGTCCTCCTTTTAACTGTTGAAATACTGATTGTCTCCACCACTAAAAAATAAATGATACTGTAAGTTAGATTTAGCTTTAAGGATACTCTCCAGACCAATACTCTGATCGATGCTGTTCTCTTTATTTTCCTCAGTTGACGGCATTTTTACTCCATTCTGCTCTGCAGCCATTTTTTCAGCAAGTACACGTCCGATGAACCAGCTAGTAAAAGATAGGTCCTCTGTCTTCTTCTTTGATTTCATGGCGGTTGTCAAACCAGCTTTAGTTGCATATACTGCCACCTACTAGGATCAAGTGTCCAGCTGTAATGTCGGAGGAAAAAGTTTTATGTTTTAATTTTCTTTTCATCTTAGTTCCTTTATTAATCTGGGGTCGCAACAACGAAATGAACCGCCAACTTATCCAGCATATGTTTTAAGCAGTGAATGCCCTTCCAGCAGCAACCCATCACTGGAAAACATGCATACACACGCATTCACACACAGACTATGGACAATTTAGTTTACCCAATTCACCTAGCACTTATTTGGACTTGTGGTGGAAACCAGATCACCCAGAGGAAACCCACGCAAACACAGCAAGAATATGCAAACTCCACAAAGAAATGCCAACTGACCAAGCCAAGGCTCGAACCAGCAACCTTCTTGCTGTGAGGCGACAGCACCCACTGCGCCACCCTATTTCAAACATGCTAGGCCTACTTCAAATGATTTTAATATATAACTTTTTTATCTGCTGATGATTGTTTCAGATTTCAAAATTTACGTTTGTTTGCATATATATATATATATATATATATATATATATATATATATATATATATATATATATATATATATATATATATATATATATATATATATAGTTTATTATTATTATTACTGTTATTTATTTTTATCTTTTCATTTTTTCCAACATTACCTAAGATATTCCAATGCAGGGTCTCTCCAAGATCTGTGGAGTCTTTGTGTTCATGGTAAGTTTGACAATTTACATGGACAAGCACATAAGTAATTTTTTATTAACTTTTTTTGACTTTCAGTATGCCTTGTACATCACTCTTGAGGTTGAGATTGAGTATTCCTAGGTGTGTCTGCTCAACATTTTGTTAGCCAGTATAGAAGATTTTTTTTATCATTGTATTTTAACTGTCTATATTTATTTAAAACTGCCAATATGACATGCATAAGGAGATGGTGGTGTGGGCTCCTGCATGGCTCAGGGTAAGGTAGGTAGGTAGGTAGATAGGTAGGTAGTGAGGAAAATTTTATACATTTAATTTTATTTTTATACATTTAAAGTGATGTCAGGTAGCACTATAAGTAGTATAGTACAAGTTACATGTATAATAATAATTATATATACAGACGATTTACAGCCATATAGCTCTGCTAAGAGTGTACTAGTGCGTTTATACAACAGTTCACTGGCATAATCAAGTATTTAAAAAAGAAAATTATACACAGAGTTTAAAAATTTTTTGTATGAGAAATTACTTTCTTCCGCAATTCACTCACAGCTGCAGCCGACATCAGAACAGCAGAAACTGTTGCTAATTTTACCAACCTTACTTTAGAGCTAGTATTTAAATAATTCTCCAGCATAATATCTAAAGTGATGACAAACAGGTGATTTTGCTCACAATTTAAGATTAAAAGAAATGGCATCAGTCTATAGATATTCCCTAGCATTTAGTTGCAATTGGGATATCACAATAATTAACTCGAAAAAGCCAAAGCAAAGCAAACACCAGATTACTATGGTATAAATACAGCACTACAACATAGAGAGATTGACTTAGTGTCACTTAGCTGTTTTTAAATGATTTGATTAGCTGTAGTTTGTAATTACGAGTTTTCTGTCGCTGTATCTCTGAAAATATGAATGTTTCAAATAAGCACTATCCTTATAAATAAACTGTGTAGTTGCACTCTAAACAAATACATTCTACACAACTACTGTTATTGTCTTAGAAAACCATAAATGCATTTAGGAGTAGTATTAAGTAAATGGCAAAGTATGTTTTTCCTAATAAATGTGTTTCATTGGAGTTAAAGCGCTGAACGGAGTTAAGTGGTTAATGGAGTTAAGTGGTTAATGTCGGAGCGAAGGAGTATAGCCTTTAGTTTTGGTTTTATTTTAGATAGTGCGGGAGAAACGTGGCATGGCAGTTGGTCATCAGCTGCTTCCTCCTATGAGCAAACATGCTAACAGTTTAGACATGTTTATCAAGGGCAATACCCTGGAAGTGTTATTTTTGTTGAATGATTTCATAATTACAACAGCTTTTCTGTCAAAGAATATTTAGTTTGTATAACTGCTTGGTAATGTCAACCGAATTCATTGAGATGATGTTGCTGTTTAATCACACAAGAGAAAAAAATTATAATCATCATTACATATTTCAAAGAACCAAATCCAAAAATAAATCATGTTTTACATTATTAAATTAAACAAATTGACATCAATATAGACTCTGGGGCAAATGCAAAGCTGTACATACACTATAACTGTTTTATTTTTCATTAAATGTTTTCCCATTTTTTTCAGCATACAGTAATGCTATTTTGCATCAGCAGATTAACAAGTTTGTAGCAGTTACATCAGAATGATCACATTACATTACTTGTTTGTCACTGAAGAAATTCAGAAGATCAAAGTCAGTGATTCTCTGAGGCAGATATGTATTTAAGCAGAAAGCATTTGATTTCTGAAATATGCATAGTCTCTCTAATGGTGGTGTCTCTGTTACGGACCAACAGAAGGCCACTTTTTAGTGTGCTCTCACTGACCATCACTGTAAAGAGGACACCCATCTCATCATACCTGCAAGAACAAAAATAATCTTCAACATTATAATATTTCATCATCAATAATTACAAATATTGTAATTTCTTTATGTGGATGCTTTTTACTTTGTGTTCAAATTCTCCAGAGACTTTGTGTCCAAGTATCCAGGCCATGTGGAAATTCCAACTTCAAGAAATTCTTGAAGCAAACCCTCACAAACCTGAAGACAAAGATTTGTTTTTGGGTCAGTGTGAGAACACAAGTAAATAAACACAATCGCAAATAAATATTAACTGAATTGAATTGAATTTAATTATTCAATAACGTTGTTCTGATATGCATTTCTAAGTATTCATTGTTTATTTTTCCTTTAGTAAATGTGCATATATTCTGCTTATGTGTTTTGCTTATGCAAAATTTAGTTAGTTTGTTGTTGTCTCTCAGTGTCTAGTCACTTCATGAGTTTTTTTTTTTTTTTTCAAATAGCCATTTGATTTCTGAAAACGGTTCCATTTAACCACATGAATGCATCTCCACTAAATGGATATGACTATTATATGCAACTTTAACTAGGCTATACAGATACACCGCATATATTTTTTATTTTAGATGCAGGCTGTAAAACATTAAAAGCGCACAAGGTAGGCTCTGTGATTACTTTCTTATATGGGCTAAATGAAACATTTTTGTCACACAAATATGTGAAATGCATCATTCAAAACTGTAAAGATTTTAATTCATTTGTCTATAACAAACTCTACCAAAAACAAAACAATGTGCCTTTGTAAACGAATGAAACTCTATATTTTTCTATTATTATTTCTTTCTTGTCACAGAGATGCGCTACAGTTCTCTGCTGTGTCTCTGTTGTGAATGCTGTCATCTAATTATATTTTATGGTCAAAAATAAAATGAAAAGAAACATGTAATTACAACGAAAACAAACATCACAAACTGTCATCTGCGGCCTTCTTTTGCTTTTGCATTTGCACTTGTATGTCTGGCAGTCATATCGCCTACAACATGTGTGCTCTCATATTGATTATTTTCAAATTTGGGAGGAGTAAAACTTGCATATGTTGTCTCAACAACCAGATGCATTAAGATCTGTCCAGCTTCATATAAAATGTGAAGGATTCGGATTTCTGCTTTCCAATTCGTCTCATCATGGACCACCGTTTATCCTTTTCATCATCCTGTTTCTCAGTATTTACCTGTGAATTGATTTTAACTAATGAATAAGTTAAAACTGCTTACTGTAAGAATGTTCTGTGTCCTTGTTTCTCTTTTTGCCTGTCTATTTTAACTTTGTTTTCAGGAGACACACAAACCAGGTCATAGGTCATGGAGACCTCTCTCTCTCTCTCTCTCTCTCTCTATCTGTTCCTATGAATAGAGGTCCAATACAGAGGAGAAGAAGACACCTGTTTTATTGTCCTGATATATTGCCTATAATTTTATAGCTGTTTGATTGATCTGTTTTTGTGTATAATTAATAGTAATGTAATTCCTTTTTGTGTGAAGACAGACTGTGACTGTGTGTAGCCAAGATATTGCAGCAGACTGTTGATGGAAACAGTCTTGAACCAGCCTGATAACACAGCTGAACGTACAAGAAACATCCTTGAGTCTTTAACACAGATGGTCTTTTGTGTCTATTGTGTTCCTGGTTTAGCTTTTTACAGGTTGGAGATCAGCTCCTAATAACTTAGGGCGACCTCACCTCTAGGCATCAGGTCGCCATCCATATCTGGATACAAATACAAGGCTTTCTTTGACGCACACACTAAGGCCATCCATATCTGGAAGTAGATACTATGTTTCTTTGACGCATGTATTTAGAATTGTCTATTTCTATTGTAACCAATGAGAACTGTTTACCTGGATCCCACCCTTTCTGGACTTGTGTAAAGAGTATAATTGTTTGATTGTTGAAACTGTAAGCAGAGCGGCCTAGGAACTCATTGAGAGTGTTGAAGCTGGCTTCTGCGAATGAAACTGCAAACTATCTTCAGTAAACTTAATTTATTTTTTTAAAATCTCTGACTCCGGCTCTTCTTCATCAACCAGACTGGTCATTCTTTGGGTTAAACTGTAAACTATCCCTACAAATGCATCCTAGACCACCTCCTGAATTGACCTGAGCAATCGGTCTCAACTGCTTTTTGGAGATTATTTACACTTGTTCGTTTCATGATCGGATAGTTATTCGATCTTAAAAAAGACAGGAAGTGACCACATGTAAACAGACGCTCAGTGTTCAAGAGAACAACCAATCAATCATTCATTTTCTTTTCGGCTTAGTCCCTTTATTAACTTGGGGTCACCACAGCGGAATGAACCACCTTATCCAGCATATGTTTAACACAGCGGGTGCCCTCCAGCTGCAACCCATCACTTGGAAACACTCAATCACAAACATACACTAAGGCCAATTTAGCTCACCCAATTCACATAGGAAGAACATGCAAACTCCACACAGAAATGCCAACTGACCCACCCAAGACTCGAACCAGCAACCTGTTTGCTGTGAGGCGATTGTGCTACCAACTGTGCCGCCGTGTCATCCCAAGAGAACAACCATTAGCTCCTAATGATTTGTTCACTTGAGTGAATGTGCATAAAAACTAGGAATGCCGTTATATTCAGTACGACCTCCACGCTTCAATATGCATACTGCAATTTTTTGGTTTTAAATTAAAATTGTATTTTGCATTTCCATTATTCCATCAAATACTCTCTAATACTCTCTGAACTCTCTAGAATGTATGTCCATGTGCTGAAACATATCTCTCTGCAATTAAATGTCCCATCAGTGAGCACTAAAGTGGAAGATGCTTTCACCTGAAAATGAAAGTGACGTATGCTGCATGTTAGCAAAAGAGCCCACATGATCCAGAAGCCCAGAACCAGAACTCTGGGACAATTCATCTGCTCATTTGAATAGTTATTGAAAACTATTATTTGAAAGTTATGACTTGTCTTGCTTCTAAACGGTAATTATGTTCATCTGCGACTTAAGCATTCAATGGGTTATGCCTTGGAATGTACACATTTGGGAAATTGTGTTGTCATTGGTTCACTTCATCTAGGAAAAATGTGTCATCATCACAGGCCTGTGGCAGAGGCTTGTAGACAGTGATGGACTGAATGGCTTGCCAGAGGCTCTGTGTGCTCCTGCAGTCTGTGAGGTTACAGATTTTTTGAGCATATGACAGTTTTGCATTTTTGAGAGCTGCTTTGTTTCCCGATCTGAAAGCTTCATCTCTGCAGCCCACAAACCTTTGCTTTCATCCACAACATCTGGTCTGCAGGTGTGGTGATGATTTTGTTGACGGTATCATCATACTTACTGAAAAAGGTTTTAATAACCAATGTTAGTTACAAGAAAAAAACTGGAAATCACTGTTTATTTTAGATTTTTTTTTTTTGTTATATTGTATTCGTTTTCATTCATTCATTTTCTTTTCGGCTTAGTCCCTTTATTAATCTGGGGTCGCCACAGTGGAATAAACCGCCAACTAATCCAGCATATATTTTATGCAGCCGATGCCCTTCCAGCTGCAACCTATCTCTGGGAAACATCCATATACACTACGGACAATTTAGGCTACCCAATACACCTGTACCACATGTCTTTCAACTGTGGGGGAAACCAATGCACCCGGAGGAAACCCACGCAAACGCAGGGAGAATATGCAAACTCCGCACAGAAATCCCAACTGACCCAGCAAACCTTGCTCTAAGGCGACAGCACTACCGACTGTGCCACTGCGTCGCCATGTATTCGTTTTAGAATTTTTTACATTTTATTTTTATTTAACACTGCTTTTTTTTTACTGAATATATATTCCAAAATTGCACCGAAACCTTGAACTAAAACCTAACCATGTGTATTGTTGCACACCAAATAATAATGAGCTTACCTATACATGTATAGCATATTTGTTTTAAATGTTTTGAGTACATGTGTGTTTTACTTTCGTATTAATGACTTTTATGGACTATTATGAACTCGGAATGATGGAATTACTTTTTAACACGATGTTACATGTGCTGTACATGTACGGCCATATTTTGTATTGTTTTTTAAGCCAATAAGTCCTTAATGTATGTCGTGTGGAATTTTTTTGTAATTGGTAACATTTGTGAGACTGTTGGGGTCTGTATGTATTCATGCTTTATTTATTTTATATACTTGTAGACGTTACAGTTAGCTATTTTTTATTTATTGCGTTGATAAGCTATAATCAAATCTGTCAGCTATTATCAAATTCTGTTCATAGAAAGGTTGGCATTTAACATTTATACACAAGTATTTATGTGTATTAAGCATCTGTTTTGTATATGAAATGTAAACGAACCGTATAGCTTTACATTGACATTTCATTGAGCAAGAACAGTCTTGATGTCGACTGCAACTTTCTGTCTTAGACCACGCCTACCAATAGAGTACCATTTTGGCAGTAGAGACACAAGTCTGATAAAGGTGACCCATACCATACCGAACTGAAGTGTACTACTCAGTGGAAATGAGGCTTAAGTGCATAGTGTGTCATTTGGAATGCAACTACAAATAATTTTGAGTGAATGCAGTGATCATTTTCACAACTTGTTATTGTGTGTGCACATGGACATGCTGGTCTGAAAATGAATTGTGTTCAGGCACATTAGTAGCTAATAGAATCAACTGAAATAGACCACAGCACTGACAAACTGAAATCTGCTCTAAATTTAATGGCACAATATACTTTTTTGTACTTTACCAGTAATATGCATCTATAAGTGGATTCACAATACACATAAATCTTTAAAATATTTAAAATAAAAGAGGTGCAGCTTGTGCAGACTGTCTGCTTGCACACAGATCGGTTTCCTCTCTGGAGAAGCATTCTGTCTTTGTATTTGTAAACACCCGGTAAATATCACATATGCCATGCAACAGGCTTATGAATGCAATGTTGGAGGAGTTAAGCTACTGTTTAACTATTAAAGGGGATTTATGATGCAGTGATACATTTTGCAGGATTCTTGCACTGATGTTTAGTTCTATGTATAAGCCACTGTACCTGTCTAAGTTCTGAATTAGATCCTCGTCCTATATCCAAGGCCACTTTTACTGGAGTTAAAGCAGGATGGAGCTTCAAAACCTGAACAAATCAGTGAAACAAACCATGGTCAGCTTCCCCATTTCCCTTTCAAATTAGTTTACATATTCAAACACTTATTAATGCAAATAAATGGCTTACTGTCCTCTGATGAAGCTTCTGTTTGCTGTCAGTTTTCTTCAGCCGTTGAAGTGAATTAAACAGGTAAGCCAGCATTCCCCGATCAACATTCACACTGACAGAGATTACATGAGGAACTACAGACTTTCTTCCATCTCTGCACTGAAAATTATACAATTAGTTTTTTTCAACAGTAATGTTAAACATTATTTCTAGGAGGGAAAACCCCCTATAAACTAATAGTCTTTGTAAATTCTTTAACATGCCATTTTACACTTAGTGGCTGAATTACCTGTGAATGATTTAATATTGTCTGAAATTTTAAATTCTCTGACCTGTACTTTAACGGATGTTTCTTGGTGAGTCTTCAGTAGTTGTGTGTCTCCCAGGGTCCACAGTGTCTCCAGCGTCTCTGATCCCCAGGGGAAATTATAGAGTACTTTAACACCATGAGATGCCCCCTCTTTCAAACTCTCATCGCCCACGTTGCACAGGTTGAAGTCAGACGGGCCTAAAGCAAACTTTAGCAGGAGTTCAAGTCAGTCACCCATGTTCCTTAATGCTTCTAATATTTGCATAGTGGCTTTCAGGGGTCAGTGACAATATCTTAGAAAGCAGTGTAATAAATATGAAATCCACATATTTCATATTTGAAATATATGCAATGCATTACTTGCTGATTCCCATACAGGTAAATTATATGATTATTGCAAATTTATACCAGATAAAAATATCTGACAAAATTGGTTCCTTTTACATTTTTATGTTATTTTTATATTCCAGGTTTTAAATCGGCACAATGTGGAGATCACAAAAAGCAATGTAGAACAGTACAATAATTCATCATAACATGAAGGTGTCTTCAAATATACATGCTCTTATTCTCTGAGATGTTTATGTATTCAAAACACCACTTGCTGCTTTTTTGACAGATAGGTCGATCATGCAAATTGAGAGAGAAAAGGGTTTATGGATCAAATGTGACTGTTTGTCAGCATCAGTGTCCTCACAATTAGTGCACCAACATTTAGCACAAAGGTGCTTTTGGGAACCTAGGCTTAATTCCTGGCTTGAGGTCCAATCTTGTTTCCTCTCTCTCTGCCCCATGCTTTCCTGACTACAAACTATACTCTCATATAAAATAAAAAGGTGTAAAACACATAAAAAAGTCAATGTTTGTTTTAGCTTTTTGAGTAAAATTCACAGTAGTTGGACAATCTGCATCTGCAAACAATCTTTATAATTCCTTGATATAACCAATCAAGGGGCTTATATCTTCAATCCATCTAAAGAATTGTTTTGCTATGCTGCAAATTCTAAAATTATAAAACATCCCTAGTGAAGAGTGTAAAAAAAAAAGTAAAATAAACTATTTGTTGTGTAATACTGAATTGCTCCATGTATTTGTGGAAATCTGTGATGCTTTTAACTCCATTGAAGTGAAATAAAATCATAAAGCAATGAGTAAGGTGAAAGTATTTGCATCATCAGTGGACCGTTGCTCTTGTGTGCAAACTGTCGAGGGTCAATGAAAGCAGGCAGCACAGAGCAGATGTGATCTTTGATCAGCATCTTAAAGCATGAATCTGGATTCTGGAACCTCTAGCAGGTTTACAAGATCAGATGGCTCTGGGAGCCGTAGCTACAGCTGCGATGATAAAAAAAAAATTTGTGATTAAGCAAGAAATCAAGCTGTTTGGCAGTTAAGCGCATAAGCTAAAGACCTTATCAATGACTGATTAAGCATGGACATTTATAGGATAAGTTATGCTTTGCTCTGAGACATAATACAATAATGTAAACTTGACTGACTGCTTCATCCCCACTTTAAATTATCAAGTGCGAGCAATTTACATTTCCTTATGGATTTACTCTGACATTGACATTGTATATTTGGGCATGCATGAAAGTTATGCGTGGATCTCCATAATATCCGTAGGTGCTGCTGTTAAATCAGGTAATCAAAAAGTAGGCTACATGATTACTTATTAGTGGGCCACGGCTGGATAAGATCAATCATTGGCTTTAACTACTTTCTCTAAAATATAGAAATGTTGGTCACACTTTACAATAAGGTTCATTAGTTAATGATAAGTAATGCATTTACTAACATGATCAAACAATGAACGATACATTTACTACAGTATTTATTCATGTTAATAAACGTTAGTTAATGAAAATACAGTAGTTCATTTTTAGTTCATGTTAACTCATGTTGCATTAACTAATGTTAACAAGCATGGACTTGAATGTTAATAATGCATTAGTAAATGTTCAATTATGATTCATAAATGCTGTACAAGTGTTGTTCATGATTAGTTCATGTTAGTAAATGCATTAACTAATGAACCTTATTGTAAAGTGTTACCGAAATGTTTTAAGTAATAATATCTGACGAACTGGTACAAATGCAGACTCTCATTTTAAAAATCATGCGTTCATTCTCACAACAAATTTAAGTTAGCCCATACTTGAGAGTTCGTTCTTCCAAGATAATCTGGGTACATGTTCACGTACGAGCTGTAAATGCTTTGTAAATGCCAGTCCTGCTTTTTATGGTAAAACGACTTGATTAAACAAGTTAAAGTAAAACTATTCAGCAAAATGAATGATTTTTTCATTTAAACAGTGAAAAATTAATATAAGCTACTCTTTTTTTGATCATACAGTTAACTAAAATGCATTATTCAAAACTGAATAATTCACTTTTATTTAAATTAGATTACAATTTTAACAAACCAGTTTGTATTTTGGTTGCGAAAGCATAGCGGCACTTCACTTCGCCTCAAATGTTATTTATTGTACTTAGGCTATTTATTTTGTAGATTGTTTGTAGACTGACAGAAAAGTACATAAAATTAAGATCCAAATTATACCAATCGAAATTCATTTTATATTTAAATTCACTTTATATATTTTCCAATAAAATATATGAAGTGTATATTTTTGTTTGTGCCCATCCGCTACAAAACTGTGCAGTGACGATTTGTTATGCTCCATGGAAAAAAAATCAAATAATGCTCCAATTAATGCTCTACTTTTTGTATCACAAACCTCTATTAAATGTTGGTTACATTTTTATAAAATTATTATATGCTGTAGTAACCTATACTTTAAATGTCAACATACAGTATATGCGCCTTTTCATTGTCTCTCACCACCACAGCCACAGCGAGCGCTAGTAAGGAACAGACCTTCATTTGACAAGCCTTTTAGCAAAGCCTATATTGATATACTGATATTTCTGTGCCAGTTCGACACAAAGGTTATAATAACTGAAGACAATTTAAAGAATTTAAAACACTCTGTTACCTGAACTCACTGCGAGTGTGTAGGAGAAAATGAAAGCACAGCGCTATCAAATGCTCAAGACAATCTTTAAAATACTTGTATAAAAAATGTCGATAGAAATTTGTGATATAGGAATTACCGCAGAGCATTGAAGATGCTTATTTGATTTTATGTCAGTTAGAAGGCCTGCTATTTTAATTCGAAAAGAAGAAAAAGAAAAAACTTAAGCATGATTGGGGTAAAACTGCCTATGCCAGTTATTAAAAAGGATTCAATCTGTGTTTTCATTTCGTAATCGAAATTTGTACTTTAGGTGAAAAATATTTAGTGCAAGCCTTTTATCCTTTTTATTTTATTTATTCTGTTTTTCTATACAATCCTGAAAGTTAGGGCGGTAAAGCAGCACTCCTCCGCTCTTATCAAGGCCGCGCCACCGGCATTTCAGATGCCCAATCACCCGCTCTACAACTGACCGAGTCATATATATATATATATATATATATATATAAATATATATATATATATATATATTGTGTCAATTAACCCATTTTATCAATTCTAAATTAATAGCAATGTTTTTCACGGGTTGGTGCGATACTTTATAGTGTGCAACTCAACATAATTTCCTCTAGGAGTAGCCAATGAAAATAAAACAAACACAAATAAGAAATACAGGTACGCCAGACATGAAGTTGGCGTGGAGCAACGCACATTCTCATGCAAATTTCATTGTTAGTAAATCCAAACGTGAGCGTGAAACCTGGTGTACACAAAGTTTTATGCATACACAGCGTTGATACATGAGGCCCCTGGTGTTTCAGTTTCACTGTCCAACCCCTTTATATTTGGACTTAATTAGGAATTAAAATATGTACGGTCATTTATTACGTAAATAAGAAACTGACCGGCACACTAAACTTTAATCTGATAAATCTGTCTATCTGAATAATTATAAAAGTGCACTCACCACACACCAGCTATTAGTGGAGTAGAGAGACAGTGATAGAGACAATTCGGTGGAAGGGGATGATTGGGAGGCCATGATAGTAATGGCCGATAGAGGGACTTTGGCCAGGACAATGGGGTTACACCCCTACTCTTTCCAAGAAGTGCCATGGGATTTTTAATGACCACAGAGAGACAGGACCTCGGTTTAACGTCTCATCCAACATAAAATGTTTTTCTCTTAAAGATGAAAGTCAACTCATCAAATTTTTCTTTAATGTACAGTACTAATGTTTTCAGAGTTACTTTAACACAATGTAATATATACTATGAATCAATTTTAACTTGACAGAAAAATTATAAAAGTGGTTAGCTTTACCTTCCTCCACCACTTCAGTCTGTGATGAACCCAGTAGTCCATCCACTGTGAAGACGTCCGAGGAGAACAGAACCAAACTAAAGATGATTCAGTGACCTCAGAAGAACTGTTAAAGGGGGGGCATGGGGGGAGTCATTTTTTAAAAGCTTGAAGTTTGTCTATAATTTCATTAGTCAATGATTTCTTTAGTCAATGCATAAAGTAAACTATTCACAAATTGTGTTGAAATGGTCTGGTGCTTCTGAAGAAACACTCAACTTTTCTTGAAAATCTCTCATGATTACATAGTTGTGCAAAGCTGCTATTGCCATACCAAGCGACAGCACATCTCTCATGTCTTCATAGTTAATATACCCTCCGATATCATAGATTCTCATGCACTACACTTCTTGACTATTACGTGAAAATGAGAGCCTAGAAAATAGTACATTTTATTTTCTGTTGGTCTTACTATACAATGAAAGTAGAAGATACTCAAGCAGGAAAATGTATAAAAACTTGTTTAAAAACATTTTTAAATGAATTGCTAATGGCCAAATTGATTAAATTAATTATGCTAAGCCAAAAGTGACCCCGCCAAAACAAGAAATCGGCTGAATAAATTTAAAGCCAACAGTTTAACTTTAGGAGACTTGTAAATTGAGCCTTTTTCCAAAAAAGTGGAGCATTCCTTTATTTTATTTTTTATTTAAAATTGCACTTGTTTTCACAGTATTCAGCTTAAAGATAAGAAAATGTCAACACTTGTACACAGACCCTTCCTCTAAAGTGTAGTGGTTGAAAGTTGACAACACTTTTCACTTTGTTTCTTAAGCCACCACAACATCCCACCCCCTCACACTCACTGCAGTACCTTTGCATCACCTGACAGCCTTTGAGAGGCACTAAAATAAATTACTTATTTGTACTATTTAAGTGATTAATTAAAATAGCATACCTGGTCAAATGAAAAAAATAAAGTCTCACTCACCAGTCAGATGAATGTCTTAGCTGATTATCAAAGTTATAGCACAATCCAGTCTCCGCCAATCCAAAGGGTAATGTCCTATTCACAAGCTCTAATGCCTGAATATACTGCTGCAAAGCACCTAGAAAAATATATAAATACAAAATAATAAAAATTCCAACACCTTATCCACAGCAGTCACATTGACGCATATTAAACATTCTACAACACGGCTTAACATAAAAAAGCTTAACGTGGCTTAATGTACCTAAACATTAACCAGAGAAACCCAAATTTCTGTCAAATTTTACTTGTAATTAACACTAAATACTGTAAGAATAACGAGCCCTAATGCCATAGATAGAGAACAATATCACATTTTCTTCCCTATCTAAGTCCATTATAAGGATAAAGTCTTATTTTACTTTAAGAACAAGCAGAGAAAACTAATTTCTATCAAATTTTACTCATGACAAACACTTTCTGATGTCAAAAGAAAGCTCTTATTCAGTGAGTTAAAATTATCATATTAAGTGCGTTGTAAATATAAAGCTTAATGTACATTAACAAGTGGTGGAAACCAAAATTCTGTCAAATTTACTTGTAATTAGTTTTTCACAATTGCTAAAACACTTAAACCCATTGACTGAACTAAGTTTTCAGTTGCCTGACCTCATTTAGCTAATTGTGCAGTCTGATGTCAAAATCTTAAACCATTTCACATGGTTAACCACTATGTGCAGATCTCACTTAAGACTTTTAAGCAAAACTCTCAACACTAATGTCTACACTCTAATGCACATGATTCATGCTGGTAAACACAAGTAGCAACAATCAAATACAAATAGAGAAACTTTTTGTCATTGATTAATCACAATCTCTCAAAATTAAAGTCACATTTTTCAAATGATGTGACACAACCGATATAAGCAAACAGGCTGTTTGAAAGTGGGAAGGAGAGTGTCTAAGCATGGTTACAAAAAATAATGTGAGAATATGAGTGCAATGGGGAGCTAATGAACTTGCACCTCCCGCTATACTATAGACAACCCTACACCAGAGTCGTTTTCCTGCAAGTCATGGATTTAGCATATGATGATATAGGTGAGGAATCATGTCAGGGCTGGATACAGCACACAAGAGGCTTCTTGCCCTTTCCTTCAGGAGAGACAATATCACGTTGCGTGTGATGTCGAGAAAGTGTTCTTTCCTGACTCAGCCAAAAGACAAGAACCAAAATGATCATGTTTTCACCTTTAATTTTTGTCTCTTTTTGTATGTATACTGCAGTAGAGTGTGTTGTAGGCTATATGCTGTGCAATAAACAAACTATATGGTCCTGAACATTTAGGAAAAAAATAAGAAATATGTTTTGAACAATATTTTGTTTTCTGTGTTGTATTGTTTACTACCTTCTAGATAGCGTAATATTTTGATCACTTTGTTTATTAATTGAGAGCAGTGCTTGACTTTGAACCAAGGTAAAACTGTTTTGAAGTTTCAAAGTTTCATTCTGCAAGAGAAGTCGGAGGTTTTGTTAATAGTGCTTGAAGATAAGGTTTTGTATTTAATGGTGTAAGAAAATAGAACAAGGGTTCAGAAGTTGTTTTAGCAATCAAGAAAACCTGTAAAACTAACTACTATCAAAAGTACAAGCCCTGATTCTGTAGATAAATTAAACAGAGACACATTAGGCAGTTTTATTATTTTGACAGCAGAATATATATATATATATATATATATATATATATATATATATATATATATATATATATATATATGTGTGTGTGTGTGTGTGTATTTTAGATGCAAATGCTGTCTGAAATTTTCCTCTAAAATGAAAATGTTTTATCAGAATATTGTGTTCAGTAATATCACTTTTATGGATTATATATATATATATATATATATATATATATATATATATATATATATATATATATATATATATATATATATATATATATATATATCAAATGAATGCACTTGTGTGCATATTGTTGACATTACCCCCAACAACATCATACAGGAGAATGCTTAAAATAATATTGCTCACTTTAGCTGTGGAAATATGGCTCTCTTTTGATAGTAGTAATTACAAGTAAAATTTGATTTAAAAAAATGTGTACATTAAGCTTTTTCCTTATAATGGACTTCAGTGGGATCCATGAAATATGGGCTCACTCGTTTTACAGTAATAAGTTTGACAAATGTGTGTTTCTCTAGTTGACGTTTGGGTACATTTAGCCACGTTACGCGTTTTTCATGTTAAGCGTGTATAAATGCCTAGGACTAGTCTCAAATCACCTTGCAAGAGACTCGTTCGAACAGACAAGCTGTCTTTGAGATGTTTTTGTATGTTTTGAGATGTTTCTTCTTTAGACGGGTTGTCCTTGCTGAGTATTTCTTGAAAACTCTTCAAGTTAACAATCCTGCCAGGTTCCTCGGGGATTCTGCTTTGCATTGAATTACTTATTCCAAACACGTATGCTCTTGAACGTATTGCCGAAGTCCACAGGTCAATAATGTTTTTCTTTAGTTCAGTTCCTAAAGGTCCATATGTACATGTTCTTGTGTTGAACGCTTCGGAAGAAATATAATAACGCTCAGAACAAAGTCGCATCAAAAATCTAGTTTGGTCCAAACTATCATCATGAGCACTGCACTTTGATATTTTCCGCTGATACAGAGGGAGACTCTCGCCCCAACGCTGAAGACAGCTTCTGGTGGATTTAAAGAACATTTCCAAAAAGGTATAATAGCTTGTAGCTGGCAGGTCGCATGTAAAGACAGCAAAATCACGCGGTTTGCGCGTTAAAGTTTCTATAGCAGTCCATAGTAAATACGTATTTGTATCTGTACAAATGTTATTAAAAATACGTTTTTTTATTAACGTTACTGAACAATAGCGTCCGGTTTACATCTACTGGGATTCAATGTTGCTAACATTTCCAAACTCATGCGGGTGTTTCTTCTTCGCTCGTTTCTTCTTCTTCTTCGATGTTTACTGACAGCTTGCAAAATCTGTGCATTACCGCCACATGCTGGACTGAGATGTGATTAGGAATGTATAAATAGTCAAAAAGACTGCCACAACTTTAAAAATCCGTATTGAATCAAAGAAACATGATAAAACCTAGGATAATTAATCAATATGAAGAGAATTTAACAAAGTTTTTTTCAGAACTTTTTCAAACTAAAATAAAATGAGTTTGAAACACTCAAAAGGCTGATGTAAATAGTTGCCTAATTTTTTTACACAGTATCATTTTTTTTAACATCTTTTATAAGTATTTCCAAACTTTTGAGGTAAAATGCTTCAAAAACGTTTGAGGAAAAATGTATTTTTCACAATTTTTCTAAATGATATAATGTGCTGTATGCGCTCTTTTTATTTCTTTTCTTTTTTTCTACATGTAGATTTGTCAGTATGCAATCTACTAAATGTTCAAATGCTTTTCTGTCTCCACAATCGAAATAGAAAATACTGCAAACACACATAAACTTTTAGGGGTTTTTTTTAGGTGTAACAAATTGAAACAAAAATATATTATATATAGCACGGTCCGTGTAACTGATGTATGTCGTATAATAAAACTGAAAGTATCTTGAGTTTGTTTTAAGCACTAACCTTATTTAAGCGATTTAATTCAACTTCCATTTAAAAAAAAAACCCTACTGGTTGAGGGTGGAATAACTCGCTTGAAAGTTCTTGCGCAAAAATTGACGTTATAGCAAGCAGTGTGCTTTGGTGGTCCGTGTACGTTTTGTTCATTTGTTTTCCATTTTCAAACGGAATAAAGGAAATTGAGAAAACGGCCGTTTTTCCGTTTTTCTTTTGCTCACGAGAAAACGAAAAAACGAGATTTTGGCTGGATTTTCGTTTTTTGGTTTAGGGTAGGAAAATGGATAAACGACTTTAAAATTCATTTTACACATGTAGGCGGTGCTGAAACGCCCACTTTCCTCTAATTGGTTAACCAAATCTGCGCTCGTGACGTCACCCTCAAAATAAAAGCCTTACACGCAGGCTTTTAATTATTATTATTTAATTATATATATAAACAAAGTTTACATATTCTATCATTTGAACCACACACAGTTAGCAGGCTTACATTCATTACGTATGTATAAATTAAATAAAAACGTAAATCAGCAGTATTCTTAGACATTTGTCATTAAAATAAGGTCATAGTTCACTGCCAAGCTTCTTGCTGCTGTGCACCTGATGCAGAGCAAAGATAGCCATTTCCGAGGAGCACCTGGTTTACATGATTGTTTCAGAGCTATTGTAGGCCTAAAAAATAGCCTACTCTGTATAAAATAATAATTTATTATTATTATTATTATTATTAGGCCTATTATTATTAGTATTGTTATTATTATTATTTACTTAGTTATTTAATGGTTGTAAGAACACATTGGACCTATAATAAATGGTACCATTTGTTTCTATTGGATTTTCTCCTATTTTAATTTAATATATGCCTTTAGCCATATTTTAAATATTTATTTGATAATTAATACTTTTTTATTGCAACGTCAAAGTAGGCCTGGTTTATTATTATTATTTTTTGTTATTATTTTGTCGTTGTTGTTGTTATTATTATTGTAGCAGGGACATAGCCACAGGTGTGGCAGAGTGTGCTGGTGCCACCCAAAGTGGCATCTTGCACCTGAAAATAGATGCCTTCGCGCTCAAGCGCGCGCAAAAAACTTGCACAGGCAAAAGTAATGATGAATGTGTTGAAGGAAAAAAAAAACGTTCTAATTATTTGTTAATAAAATAGTGCAACATTATTCTCAGTCAGTGTAGGCTGAAAAAATTAAGATCGTCAGCATTTCAAGGGTGGTTTTATTTTTAGTTCATTGCTGTGACGCGCTATATTTCACTAAGGCTGCATGAGACTGCGCATCTTGCTTATTTTCTCTATTTTACATACAGAACATATCATACAGTCCAGGTTCTACCGTTCTAGTGAGTGTGGGGCATTGCTTTACAGTGGTAAAGTGGATTATTTCTTGGCAAATTCATAATGATTCACTTTGTTTAGTAATAAATTTCATAGTTATAAAATAACTACATTTCAAGAATATGTTAACACTTTCAATTATTTAGGATTATTTATTGCATCAAAAGTAATTTCAAAGTAACATTAAATGTACGTATAAACTGCTTAATTTGTGTGTGTAAACACCTAAGATGCAAAAAGCTTATTTAGACCAGAATAGGCCTACTAAATGCAACGGTCAATGTATGTAAACTTATGACCTAAAATGTCTTAAATGACTAAATTTAAGTCTTTTTAAGTTTTTAAATAATTTAAGTTTAACATAAATGATTTAAACTTTAAACTTCAAATTAACAGAGGATGTCAAATAAATTGTTTATTAAATGGAGGTCAGGTGTCTATCTTAATTATAATTATTAAATATTATGACACTATAATTCAGTGGTGTATTGGAGAGTACGCACCTTTTAATTAATTAATTTTAAATAAGTGGTTTATCCTAAATAAAATGCAATGGGATCGGTGTGCAATGAATAGTTTGAAAACCCCTGGTTCAGACTAGACGAGCTAGCTGTCTGTGCGCTGCGCTAATAACTTGGCATTTGCTCTTTTCGGTGCTGCCAGATGCATTTATAATGCATAAAAAATAAAAAAGGTAATTCGGTAAAGCGCGCGATGCGCGCAGAAATAAGCGCACTATATGCATATGTCGAATTAAGTTCTCTTTTTCTTTAATCAAGACTTTTCCATTCGAGGAATTACAGTTATTAATAGCTTAGTCCTTATAAACGATCAGTTTATAAAATACACAATTTACGGATCAAGCCTAATGAAGAATAAGAAGAATATGCAACGCATTATGATCCTTGAATGATCAGAGCGCATTTATATAAACTATATATTTTATATAATCCATAAATATTAAAAAACATTATACATTTAAAGTAATGGAACATTATATGTTATAAAATCTAAACTATTATTTAGGCTACAGGCTGTTCAGCGCGTGCGTCAAAGAAAAGACATGACACAATCTCTATAAAAACTAGTTGTTTATTTACAATATCTAAAGGGATATAAAACATCTAACATGCATTTCCATTCTCAGCGAGTTTCTGTGTTCTGCATCCTTCACAGACCGAGGTCTCATTCCGAGGTAATCTGTAAATATTCTCATTTGGTTCTGGCACATTCTTGATTAAAGGTGAAACTGACCGGCGCAACGGATGATTTGTCATGTAGGGTGACTACAGTTATAATACAGGTTATGGAACTATTTCACTTTAATTTCATATTATTATTTTATTAAACAAACAAACCAGTTTTTGTTTTGGCTCTGCATGCAGCGTATTGGATCTTTGAAGCATTGCACTTCAAATGTTATTCCTTCTTTTTATTTTTATTGTATTTTTAATATTTTTAATTATACAACACAAAATTGGTTCTAAACAGATACATTTTCCTAAAGGCTATGATGAAGTGTACATTTTTGTTCACACAGGTCCTATACAAAACTGTGTGGATGGATGATTTGTTTCTCCGTGAAAATCACTCATTTAATAAGCAAAACAGGCCAAAATGTTGTTTAGCTTGCGTCAAACTGGATGGACAATTTACAAACATATTGAATACAAAGGCAGGTTATTTTATGCAATGAGGGACCTATTACAAATTAAAGAAAATTATTTGCATATTAAAATGAAAATATATAATACAACAACAGATCCTACCTCAGAAATGACTTTAGATAATGTAAATAAGCATCAAGTTTTTTTTTGAGATTGTGTGTCTAATTCAGTGTAGTGCGTTCGTGTGGGTTTCCTCCGGGTGCTCCGGTTTTCCCCACAGTAAAAAGACATGCGGTACAGGTGAATTGGGTAGGCTAAATTGTCCATACTGTATAAGTGTGTGTGTGGATGTTTCCCAGAGATGGGTTGTGGCTGGAAGGGCATCCGCTGCATAAAAACTTGCTAAATAAGTTGGCGGTTCATTCCGCTGTGGCGACCCCAGATTAATAAAGGGACCAAGCCGACAAGAAAATGAATGAATAATGTGCAATACTAATTTAAAATACGTATCACTAACCTTATATGTGAAATAGCAGGGCCCGCTGTAGCACTTTCTCAAGAAGAGCAAATGTCAAATTATTAGCGCAACGCACATGTAGCGAGCTCATCTGTTTGTCGGAACTACTAGACACAATTTTTTTATCAACTATAATGTGTTTAATTGGTTAATTTGAAATTTATTTCATTATTCCAGCAATAATTGTTGAGTGAAAGAATGCGCTAGAAATATGCATTGCGGCTCCCTTTATTGTACAGGCTTATTGCACTTAAACTTTTTTAGGTTCGGCTCTCGAATTAGTAAGGTTATGAGTAAATGTTATTTAAAATATTTAAAGCCTGCCATCTAGCCTACAATAACAGCAAATTTAATAATGAAAAAAATAATAAGACAGGCCTACTTTGGCGTTGCAATAAAATAGTATTAATTATGAAATAAATAATTACAATATATAATTAAAATAGGAAGAAATAAATGAAAACAAATGGTACCCTTTGTTTTTATAGCAGGGCCCAAAGTGTTCTTATTCTGGTTCTGGTAACAACTATTAAAAAGAAAAAAAACACACCAAACAATAAAAACACTAGTAACTGATAATAATAATAATAATAATAATAATAATTATTATTATTATTATTATTATTATTATTATTATAAAGCCCTTGCTCTGAAACAATCATGCAAACCAGGTGCTGCTCGGAAATGGCTATCTTTGCTCTGCATCAGGTGCACAGCAGCAAGAAGTTTGGCAGTGAACTATGACCTTATTTTAATGTCTAAGAATACTGCTGATTTACGTTTTTATTTAATTTATACATACGTAATGAATGTAAGCCTGCTAACTGTGTGTGGTTCAAATGATAGAATATGTAAACTTTGTTTATATATATAATTAAATAATAATAATTAAAAGCCTGCGTGTAAGGCTTTTATTTTGAGGGTGACGTCACGAGCGCAGATTTGGTTAACCAATTAGAGGAAAGTGGGCGTTTCAGCACCGCCTACATGTGTAAAATGAATTTTAAAGTCGTTTATCCGTTTTCCTACCCTAAACCAAAAAACGAAAATCCAGCCAAAATCTCGTTTTTTCGTTTTCTCGTGAGCAAAAGAAAAACGGAAAAACGGCCGTTTTCTCAATTTTTCTTTATTCCGTTTGAAAATGGAAAACAAATGAACAAAACGTACACGGACCTTTGGTCATAGTTCATCCACTTTTCTATGGGTGGACCTATTTTTCAGTTTATGGGGTGGACCCATAGATAAATTGATTTTTGTGGTGGACCGTAGATAGAAACGCATTGCAATAACAGACCAAACTGGCAAATGGACCATGTTTTTATTAGATGGTTTTAGATAAGATGTTGTAATCACATTAATTGCTGTGGGATTTTTTTTACAACGTTAATTTGAAGAAGTCTTGCATTTTGGGATGCAGGAGGAATTGTAACGCTTAAAGACTAACACCATTATTTTAATTTTCATAATGTAATCATTTGTTTTCGTTTACAGTAACGTTATTATATTTAAATTCACGTCTGATCACTACTAAATTTTAATATTTTAAAAGAATGAGGTCATTTGTTTTGTTTACGGTCAATATTGTGTTTAAAATGTATCAACAATTATTATCTACTATTATTTAACACATTTAGCGTAATTAGCTAAAGCTTTTGGATGAAACTGTAGAACCGCCCCTGCTAATATTAGCTTTTAAGTGACTCTTTCTAATCTATACTCCCCCCGCCTTCAAACAGTAGCTTTTAGCCAAATGCGAAATCTAGTCCCGTTCATCAAACACTCCAAGTAGTTTTAGGATTAAAGTATTATATTATTAAGATAAAATTTCTAGTGCTGCAACCTTTCGCTGGTGTCATCATGTTACTGTTCTATTATCAAAACAGCTTGTTTGAACAATGTGGAGTGAGATGACCCAGTGGCCTAATGGATAAGGCATCAGCCTCCGGAGCTGGGGATTGTGGGTTCGAGTCCCATCTGGGTCGGTTTCTTATCCTGTGATTTTTTCACAATGATTTAAATGAGCAAACATTCTGTTAATCTGGCGCTGTTTAATTCGTCTCAGAATCTATGTTGTTCAAACAACTGACCGTGTTACGTTTCATGCACTCGTTTTCTTATATTGACAACTCGGCTATGGCAAGCCAAATTCGCTTAAACTGTACTTGTCAAAATTGCCTTTTTACTAGTAAGAATTTTGTTGTTGTTTTTTTTTGTTTTTGTTTTGTTTTTTACAAACGTTTACTAGTAGGTTGCTTAAAATATAGCTTTTACCTCGTTAACAGTATTGTTTAATAAATACAAACTTGACCTTTCAAAATGCTGGACACTTTTTTTATATATTTACCTGATTTAAAATAACTAATTTGACCAAAAAGTTTCCTGTCCAGCAACTAAGAAATGTGATAATTTTTCACATGTTCACATCATGTTCAACAAACACATACACACAAACAGCAAAGACACAGGGGTTGGACAATGAAACTGAAACACTGGCTGATTTAGTGTTGGAGGTTTCACAGCTGACCTGGGGCCCATTTTTCTTTGATTGACATTCCACCAGCAAGACCAGAGCGTGAATGTTTAATTAGCTGAGTAGTAGCACAGTTTAGCTCAAAATATTGCAATGCACACAACATTTTGGGTGATAAGAGTTCAAAAGAGGACAAATTGTTCGTGCATGTCTTGCTGGTGCATCCGCGACCAACACAGCAAACCTTTGTGATGTATCAGGACCCACGGTATCCAGGGTAAAGTCAGCATACCACCAACATTGCACAGTAACACTTGAATAATTAGTAAAAGGATTACTAGCAATTTGAAAAAAATGTATTTCATAATAAATAATACAGTTTTTTTCCAACTGCTTACACACAAAATCTTTTCTTGTTGTCACACAATATCTCCCTCAAAATAGGACATAGCATAGGAATGAGCTCTTCCTAATGGAACACAGTGATATTCATTGAGAACTAAGCTCACTTGAGAGAAAAAGATGGCCACTATGGAATAATAGATGTATTACAGTTAAAAACAAGACATTGTTTGACAAGGAATGGATGGAAAAAGGGATTTGGGCAGTATCCCAATTAATTGATAGCAAAAAAGGTATAATTTCACATGAAAATGTTTGTACTAAATGTAATATAATTTTTAACCGAGTAAAAATTTAATTTATTATTAAAGCCATTCCCATCGCCTTTGTCTTTCTGAAGAAATAGTTTCTTAATCTACCCTTGTAACCCCAACTGTTTTCCTCCTGTGTCAATTGAAGGCTCTGATTTCAAGGGAAGTAAATTTTCAAACAAATAGGTTAGAAATCTTTTTAACAACACAACATATCCTCTAGCAGTTTATAGAAAAAGCAATTTCACATAAATTCTCTAAACAAGATACTATTCACATACTTAGAACTAAATATTTAAAGTTTCCTCTGTCTCTAAAAACTAAAGAAGTTAATTAAAAAAATGTAAGTGGGATATATCCGTCTAGTAAATATTTAAGCATTAGATATAGATTTGAGTCTAATAATTGTATGTTTTGTTATGATATTGAAACAAACGATCATTTGTTTTTTCACTGTATGTTTTTTAGGGTGCATTATGGTCAGATGTTTATGACTGGCTTTACCCAAAGATTCCACAACTCAGGGTCTTTAATGTGAATTACATCATTTATGGACTTGTAATGAACAGTAAGGAAGATGCCTTTCTAATCAATAACATCTTTATGCTTGGACAATTTACATAGGCCTACCTAAATCAAAATATTTGAAGGTGAAATTCATTCTTATAAAATCCCTTAAAATAATGAAAACAAAAAGTGCAATTAATCTTCTGTCGTTGATAGAAAAGTATAAATTACAAGAAAATCCCTAGTGCTTATTTATTTATTTTAAGTATTTTATTATATATTATTTGACTTATAATTATTTTATGTAACATATTATTTGTTCTGGGCTGCATGGTGGTGCAGTGGGTAGCACGGTCGCCTCACAGTCAGAAGGTTGCTGGAGTGAGCCTCAGCTGGTCAGTTGGTTTTCTGTGTGGAGTTTGTATGTTCTCTCAGTGTTAGCATGGGTTTTCTCCAGGTGCTTCGGTTTCCCCCACAAGTCAACATGTGGTGTATTGATGAATTGGGTAAGCTAATTGTCTGTGGTGTATGTGTGTGAATGAGTGTGTATATGTTTCCCAGTAATGGGAATAAGTTGCAGCTGGAAGGGCATTCGCATAAAACTGGATAAGTTAGCAGTTCATTACGCTGTGGAGACCCAAGATTAATAAGGGACTAAGCCGAAAAGAAAATGAATGAATTATTTGCTCTTTATTTGCACCTGTTTTCTTATTTTTTCATGTAAATGTGTACCGATAATGTCAAGTTGTCGTACATTACTATATGTTCAATAATAAAAAAAGAAAACAGAAGATGGCAGCAATGTAACGTAGAGACTCGAGTGCCGTACTACGAAGAAGAAGTAATTGTCTCATCTCGCGATAGAAACAACTCGAGGGTAGAAGAAACATGGCAACGCTGTATGAGGAATACACGCTGTGTGGAGTTGGACCAGACAAGAATTCGTCCAGTTCAGGAGTTCTGGGGATTGAATTGGGAAAAGATGTTGACCACATAATTGTCACTCACTCTTCGAGAGCAGTTACAGTTTACAAGGTAAATGAGTAACAAAAATGATTGCACGCGGTGATGGGAAAATTCCAGCGTGTAAGCTAACGTTATATTGACCAAACACAAACAAGTGCATTGCTTTATTATTTGGAATCTAATGCTAATTTTTAACTATATAAAACATGTTTAGTTGGAGATTTAGTAGTTGTTTGTGTAATTGCGTAATTTCATAAGTGTTTTGATGATTAGGTGTCTGATCAGAAGCCCACGGGCAGTTGGACAGTGAAACAGGGACAGTTGATCACCTGCCCCGCTGTGTATAACACAAAGTCCCAGGAATATGTGGTTGTTACAGATAATAAGGTAAGGTGATATAATATTTTATATTATAAAGAATAAGAATGCTCCAAGTTCATGTCTTGTAAACTTAAGCATTTTTTTAGGTTATCAGAGTTTGGAAAGAAGACGATGTCAATATGGAGAAGGCGTTTAAAGCCACGGTATGTGGACTAATATTTCATAAGGTTTTATTTGTCAATATATTACACGTTATGTGGTTAAATTTAAGTATTTTTTTCTGGCTTAATCAATTGAAACAGTTTTTCTAGGAATATTTTTGATCGATGTAAACATTACAACCATACAAAATACAAAATCATGAAAACTTGGAGTACAATGCAATAAATAAATAAATAAAAATGGGAGTTTTCAGGTTAGTTCCAGATTCTCTATTAATATATAGTACTGTAAGGCATTTTTTCTTAATTTTAAACGACAAAGTAATAACAAATTTTTGTGAAGCACTTTATAAATTCATTGGTCAAAATGATTTCTCTATAATAATAGTGTAATAATAATAGTTGTAATAAGAAGTGTTAATTTGTTTCATCAATAACAAATAAACCAAATAATAATGTTTTCTTAATGTAAATCTTTACATTTAGGAAATAACCAGTAATGCAAATCTTCAAATTTATAACAAATTTACAAACATAAAGCAATTCTGTAGTTTAAGATTGAACTGTAAAAGCTGCACAGATGCAGATATTATAATCAAACTATAATGATCTATAAGTAATAATATATCTATAAACGGACACCATGCCCTCTGTTACTGCTCCATGCTGCTTTGTGGGTTAAATATAGAGCTAAACCAGGCAGAAGCTTGGAGTGTCACAGAATCCTGTGTGACGAAATCTTGCTGCAAGATTAAATTTAAATCGTGAAAATATTGAAGTGCAGACATGTAAACGCTAATAAAATGAATTAAATTCTGTTGTAGGTAGCCCAGCTTTCACAGTACAGTAATAAAAGTATTGTTAAGAGAAAGACAATATTCACACAGTTCTTTGCTTATCAGAGAGGTGGTAGAAAGTAAACAAAAGAGATGTGTGACTGGAAACACTCCAGGGGTCTGTTCTTTGTACGTGGATTACTCGTTTAGCTGGATTTGGTTATTAATGATTTGACACGATTTGGGATTGTTTCGTTCTTTGATACTCATCCGAGAGTTGTTGTCATAGCAACAAGTCTGGTAGCTCAAACCTGTCAGGCAGCAGACTCATTTCATATAAACAGGATTAGATTGAGTCAGTTTAAGCAAAGATAACACTGAAAGTATGTACCGAATTCTGATATTATCTTACAGTGGTATTTGTACACACACACACACACACACATATATATATATATATATATATATATATATATATATATATATATATATATATATATATATATATATATGTATGTATATGTATGTATGTATGTATGTATGTGTGTGTGTGTATATATAAATATATATATATGTGTGTGTGTATATATATGTGTATGTATTTATATATATATATATGTATGTGTGTGTGTGTATAATAATATAATATTAAATATTTAGTATTCACATGATAGAATTAAGGAAAGTCAGCATATTAGATGTGTGAAATATTTCAACAAAAATTAAAAACTGTCAAAATGTATATATAATGCATACAATTCTTTCATGAATACATATTTATTTGTTAAAAATACATAAACTGCCTAATTCTAACTAAAGCTACTTTACTGGAATGAAGCCTCGATCTTGACTCTTCTCTTTTATTTGCTCCATACAAATTCAATCCATCTACAGGAGCCATGTTTAGTCATAAAATCAGTTTCACATCTAATAAGACAATATAACCTACTTGAATGTTTTAAAATTGCTTGAATTTTGTTTAATCTAGACAACACGTGAAAGTAAAATAAACTGTTTTTTTTTATAGGAAAATGTTTTTTTTTATGATTACTCCAAAAATATAGTAATAATCTGCAATGTATAACACCTCTTTTAGCCAATTTTGGGGATTGTATAATGAACAAGTTAAGATTTAGCAAATTAAAATGACTATATCCAAGGAATCAAATGCATCACATTAGGCTATGCATTCATTATTGTTTTATAATGTATTGACCTATTTGTTGTAGCTATATGGGCGCTTATTTTTGAGCCTTTGCTTACTTTCTTTTGTCCATTCTTTCTTGATGTATATTATTTTCTATTTGATTACCGATGACTGCTTTGCAGCTTTCATTATTGAATTTAATTATTATTTATTATAATCTTTTGTTTGTTTTGTAGCAAAAATATTATTTATTAAATTGACATGCATATAAAAACAATAGTACAGAAATAAATATTATTACTGCAAAGTTTTATTTGTGTTTGATGCAAACCTTAAATGTATTTTTCATAAAGTAATAGTAGGACTTTTTATAGCACAAAACTTGCATTCAAGCACATTCAAGGCAGCATGATAATGAGAAATGTAATTCATTGCTAGTATTATTGTCATAATCGTCATCATTAATATTTTATAATTATTAGACTTTCATTTTGGAATCATTTCGAGCCATGAAATGTATTAGGTGAAGCTGATTTTGAAACCATGTTTGGCTTTGTAACCTAAATTGTATTTTTTCCTCACTCGTTTCAGGTTTCATCTGATGTTCTCAGGGTGATGGCAGCTTCTGACTCTGAACCTGTTGTGTTGTTTAGTTGTGGGGCTGTCATGTTCTTGGACTCGTTGCTTGCTTCACCACAACAACCTATAGAAGGCGTTTTAACAGAGGAAGAGTTCATCAGGTTAGAACATACAAGATTATTTAATTACTTTTGTCCTGAAAACACATTGGTAAACCTATCATTTAATATTGAATTAGCTAAATGCTTTTCTTAAATGTAATGGTCCACAAAAATAATAAAACTTTTGATGGATTTACTGCTCCCTTAGGCAGCCTAAGTCTGCATATGAAATTCACAGCTATTAGCTGAACCATGTAATCGATCTGTTGATGGATCTGCAATTTTGGATTAACACTTTCAGATGGATCAACACTGTCAGAGAGATTTCAAATGGTGTGTCAGTGATGTCATCACACAGGCAGCCAATGGTCTTTTTCACTTTTTGATGGCTCCAAACTGAAAATTTAATTGGCCTGGTTTTAGGCACAGGTTTGTGTTTTTAGTGACACTTATTGTTATTGATGCAATGAATAACCGATTTCACTATTAACCGTTTAATTATAAAGGCTAAAAACCATGTTTCTGTTGCACAGGACGAAACTGCTGCAACTAAACAAAGTTATGCCAACAGTGCTTTAGTTCTGAGTTTATATAGGCTAATATGCCACCGGGTAATATAATAGTACTTTTTTTCTGCACACAAGTTTGTTATTTCTAATGGAAGCATGCGGCTTGCGTGTACATACAGTGAGCGACGCATTTGCACATTTTTAAGCGCTCCTAGTTGAAAATCTCATGCTGTAGTGAGAGTTGTGCGTGCCTTTCAGTGCAATGTAAAAAAAAGATGTCAGACAAATTATTACAATTTATTAAAATTATTACGCATGTATGAACACAGATGATAACAAATCATTTAAACTCTTAGCTAATATATAACTTGGGTTTACATTAGATAAATACTATTTTTTTTATTTTTTCATATTTTTATTTAATTATTTATTGTTTCCTGATTTATTTTAAGTGTAAAATTATTACGTGTTTAAAATCAAAAACTTGTTTAACTTTTTAAGTCCAAAGAGAGAAATGGAATATTTTTTGTTTTTTATTATTATTTTGTGCTTTATTATTTGGTTACTAAGCATCAATAAATAGCATTGAGTTGTCATTTAATTTTCTAGTTTTGAAATTAATGAATGCATTAAAATCGTGCTAAACGTGAAACCATGATTAATTCTTAGACTATAATCATACAACTAAAATCTATAGTTGTTGCATCTCTGCTTGTGTGTGCACCATTTTTGGATCATTTACATAGTTACATTTAATTACCACATTGATTTAAAAAGAAGTATTGGTAATTAGAATTTATAGCAGTGTTATATTAGATTGTTCCTGTACAATAAACGCCCACCTCACAGCATTCTGAGAAAAAGAAATGAAAGTTTAAAACTGGTAATGCTCTAGGAAACCACAGAGCTAAAATACCAGTGATCTCAACATCTGAGTGTCAAGCCTCTGTTTTAGTCCCATCTCATTTTTTGAGGAAGCTGTGAAAACTCAGGAGGGGAGGAGTCTATGTAAAATGAAGAATAGTAGGTCTTGTTTACACCAAGGGCTTACTCGCACTATGTTATCTGAACCGTGCACAGGCCCGTTTCCCAGATCGTTTGATAAGTGCTTTGAATCGGACTCTGGCATGGTGGCCCTGCTCTGGCTGTAAGAGGTTGCCCATAGCGCGGTTCACTTGGGATTTGGCGTAGTAGGCTTGTAGTGTGAGTGCAAAGCTCGCCTGAGCCCGAAACTGAAGACGAGACGTGACTTTTAAGGGACTGTTTTTTATGGATTTATTAATTATTCTTGCTGTTTAATGAACGCAAAATATTAAAGATGAAAACCCCTTACTGCATGACAGCTGCGCCTTCAGGAAATTTCCTAATTACTGCAAAATGAGGACTTTATGATTGTTTATGAGCGTCAAAAGTGGCTAATCTGCTCTGCGAAATATTTGACTGCGTGTCACTGCATATCAAACCACTAAAACGATATAAACTTATATTAAGAATTTATTGTCCCGCTGCCCGACCCGCCCCGTTTTCTGGCCGCCACGCCCGATCCCGCTAAAGAGCGGGGGAGAACAAAACCGAAAATCCCCCAGCTATACAGTCCAGACAGCCAAGCTGTCTGTATAAACACACACACAGCACCAAGCGCACACACACACAGACCAATCTCTCTCTCTCTCTCATACGCACGCGCGCGCACTAACACACACACAAGCACCAAGCAGACACACAGGCGTTTGCTGTTATATCAACTCAAAGGCTTGTAATACCATGTATCAAGTACCAATGTAATACCAAAAGGTTTTATATAAAGGTATATAAATACTGAGTCGCGCCAGCTCCGGCCCGCAGCGCACATTACTCTCAGGCCGATTCCGGCGCGGATGCGGCAGCGTCGGCTCGCTTACGGCCGCCGCATCTGGCCGGAAATCGGGCAGTGAGTCCACAAGCATCCGGAGTCCAGCAGCCGGAGCCGGGCCCGAGTGCATTTTGCTATCTGGGAAAGCTCTCTCTCTCTCTCTCTCATTCACGCGCGCACTAACATATACACACACAAGCACTAAGCACACACACAGTCTCAGTCTCTCTCAGTCTGTCTGTCTGTCTGTCTGTCTCTTTCTCTCTCTCTCTCTCTCTCTCTCTCTCTCTCTCTCTCTCTCTCTCTCTCTCTCTCTCTCTCTCTCTCAGTCTCTATAGTAATAGCTATTTGACGGTGTGTGTGTGTGTATACACACACACACAAACACAGTCAAATAGCTATTAACTTCTTTTTTTTTTTTTTTTTTTGGTGGGGCCAGTGAAAATTTTGGCAGGGCAAGTAAAATTCAGAACCGAAAAAATCCTTTTTTGATTTCAGAATTATTCGCCCCCCTGTTTATTTTTTCCCCAATTTCTGTTTTATGGAGAGCAGATTTATTCAACATATTTCTAATATTTTTAATAACTCATTTCTAATAACTGATTTATTTTATCTTTGCCATGATGACAGTAAATAATATTAGACTAGGTATTCGTCAAGACACTTCTTTACAGCTTAAAGTGACATTTAAAAGCTTCACTAGGGTAATTAGGTTAACTAGGCAGGTTAGGGTAATTAGGCAAGTTTTTGTATAACGATGGTTTGTTCTGTAGACAGTCTGAAAAACAATTAGCTCAAGGGGCTAATAAATTTGACCTCAAAATGGTTCATAAAAAATTAAAAACTGCTTTTGTTCTAGCCAAAATAAAACAAATAAGATTTGTTCAGTGGAAAAAATATTATCAGACATGCTATCAAAATTTGCTTGCTCTGTTAAACATCATTTAGGAAATATTTTAAAAACAAAGACAAAAGCTAAAGGGGGGCTAATAACTGTATATATATTTACGGTAATTTTTAAATGTTTTTTAAGGAAAATTATTCCGTTCATCAAGGCTACGTTTAATAAATGTAAAAAATGTTAAATTGTTAAATATTTATCAATTTCAAATAACTGCTTTCTTATTGTACGTAGTATTATTGCTTTTATTACTATTACCATTAATAACAATAATAATAATTAATATTAGTGATTTCTGAAGGATCATGTGACTGAAGTATTATAGCTGAAAATTAATTTTTAAAATCACTGGAATAAATGAATAAATTAAATGATAAACTACTTTTGAACAGTTATTTTATAGTGCAACATTTAAAAAATTGTATTTATGATGAAATAATTGCAGCCTTGGTGAGCAGACGAAGCTTAATTTAACATATTTAACGATCATACTGACCCCAAACTTTTGACCTGCTGTGTATAGAATATTTTATAAGCTAAAATGTGCACTTTAATTTTAACAACCCACAGACATCGTCACCAAATATAAAGCAGAGGTCAGACTAGAGGTCTGCATTCCCGTGGCTGCAGGACCTGACCAGATTTCTGCGGCGCGGGAATAAATTTCCGAATAAATCGCGGGAGTGTTCGGTAACGGGTTTAATTTGGTTTAATTTGAGAGGGAGAGAGAGAGAGAGAGAGAGACTGAGAGAGAGAGAGAGAGAGAGAGAGAGAGAGAGAGAGAGAGAGAGAGAGAGAGAGAGAGAGAGAGAGAGAGAGAGAGAGAGAGAGAGAGAGAGAGAGAGAGAGAGAGAGAGAGAGAGAGAGAGAGAGAGAGAGAGAGAGAGAGAGAGAGAGAGAGAGAAAAAGAGACAGACAGACAGACAGACAGACAGACTGAGAGAGACTGAGACTGTGTGTGTGCTTAGTGCTTGTGTGTGTATATGTTAGTGCGCGCGTGAATGAGAGAGAGAGAGAGAGAGCTTTCCCAGATAGCAAAATGCACTCGGGCCCGGCTCCGGCTGCTGGACTCCGGATGCTTGTGGACTCACTGCCCGATTTCCGGCCAGATGCGGCGGCCGTAAGCGAGCCGACGCTGCCGCATCCGCGCCGGAATCGGCCTGAGAGTAATGTGCGCTGCGGGCCGGAGCTGGCGCGACTCAGTATTTATATACCTTTATATAAAACCTTTTGGTATTACATTGGTACTTGATACATGGTATTACAAGCCTTTGAGTTGATATAACAGCAAACGCCTGTGTGTCTGCTTGGTGCTTGTGTGTGTGTTAGTGCGCGCGCGTGCGTATGAGAGAGAGAGAGAGATTGGTCTGTGTGTGTGTGCGCTTGGTGCTGTGTGTGTGTTTATACAGACAGCTTGGCTGTCTGGACTGTATAGCTGGGGGATTTTCGGTTTTGTTCTCCCCCGCTCTTTAGCGGGATCGGGCGTGGCGGCCAGAAAACGGGGCGGGTCGGGCAGCGGGACAATAAATTCTTAATATAAGCGGGAGCGGTCGGGTTCGGGCTAAAACCTGGCGGGAGCGGGATTCAAAATTTAGTCCCGCGCAGATCTCTAGGTCAGACTTTCTTATACAGAGCCTCATTTCAATTGTCAGGTTTTGTAAAAATCTATCTATCTATTGAATTAATCAATCTATTAAAGAAACGTTGGCTAGAATTCTACATTATAGGCTTAACTTATAGAGAGACATAGCAGATGAACCGAGACTTCATCAGATCACAAAACAGATCAATGTTGATCTTTCTTTCGAGTTGTCAGTGCGGAAATGAAGAAAACAACTGGCCTAACACAACATATTTTAAGATTAAAACATGGAAAAATGATCAGATAGTAACTTTGTTCAATTTTCCTAACGGATAAACAGCTCTCAGTAATATTTCAGCATGCTGAATAGCATTTACCGGTAAGAATGACATCTCGCCCTGCTCATTCTCTCTTCATATAGCCGTATAAATGGCTATTACACAATCATAATACACTGCGATATAGCCTGGGTCGTTAGTTCATTGCATTTTGTTTTCTCACTACAATCGATCTGCTCAATAGGACAGAGACCATCACATTCAGGCGATCTCAAACTGATTGATTTGACGCGGATGCGAGCGCTACTGCTGGATATATTCCAAACAAACCGCACTAATGGGGGAAACGAGACAGATTCCGAACAAACGTCTATGTGTGAAAGCACCGTAAGATTGTATTTGCACAGAATTGACCGACAGTCGCAGCAGGCAGCTTTGGCTCGATCTGGCAGGCAACAAGGCAGCACTGGTCCGATCGGGCCAGTAACACTCTGTACACTGGCCTGAGCGTCTCGCACACTGGTCCCATTCCATCGAGCCCTGCACCTCACTGCCAACTAGTGTTTTGGAAGTGTTCATGCAGACCAACAGAGACAGCGCGCACAAGTATAAAATGCACAGCTACACGCGTTGCATGTGCCGTTGGTTATGCCGGTCACTTGACGCAGAAGTATAAACCAGGCTTTAAGTGCTGATGAGACTGCGGGTTCCACCCCGTGTGGGGAAGCAATATTTGTCACATTAGTTGTAGGCCTTTTGGCAAATGTCTCAACTAAGTTTACCTGTTTTATAGAGCGTTTACTTATTTTGAACCTTGTTTTAAACAAAAGCTATCTGAATTGTAATTTTTAGTGTGTGAAAAAACTGCCAGCAAAATTAAAGCCAATAGATGTCTTAACCCATATACCACCATGCAAGTACACACACTTTAAAACACACAAACGCACACCTTAATTAATTTATTTTTTCAGTTTCAGTTATGTAATAAATAAATAAATAATAATTCACATTAACTCTCATGGTAGGTATTCACAGTGTGTACGGCCGTACTGTGGAACACATACTGCTTGGATATCGATGTCACAAAAATAAATAAATAAATAAACAACCTCCAACAAACATTTCTCAATGATTCTGGAAAAAAAAAAAAAAAAAAAAAAAGATATATATATATATATATATATATATATATATATATATATATATATATATATATATATATATAAATTTATATAAAAAACATCAACTTCGGGTCATACACAGGCCAAAAATTTTGATAAACTGCTGGACAAGGGCAGGGCTTGTGTGTCTGTGTGTTTTGGGCCAAGGCCGGGCTAGGGCTTAGATTTAAGGGCCTTTCAGGGCTCTACTTGGGAAAATCCAGGAGCCATAGGTATTGATTTTGCATTATCTGTTTACTTGCATTATATGAATCTCAAAGAGCTACAATTGCATCTAAAAAGCTTTTATGTTCTGCTGAAGAAAGTCTAGTACATTTTGTATGACCTCAGCCAGATTTGCATATATTGGTTAACAGTTTCTTTAGATGTAAGATGTTATGTTTTCTGTTCCACAGGTGGAGTACTGTTGTTGGGGCAGAACACCAGCTTGTTTTGTTGTTTTGCACGGAAAAGGTTCTGTCTTTTTAAATCTGCTTATTTTTATTTTCTATCAGTGCATGAAGAGAACCTATGAATCAGTTCTGATAAATTGTGTGTTTCAGAGAGGAGAGCACTACCTGTATGCTCAAAGATTTAACCCCAACACTGTTGTGAAGCACAGATTTGAGACTGAACCTGGTCCCTTCGCTCCTATCAGTTTCTCTGCCACATGCAGAGGTAGTAATATACATCTGCAGTACTTGTGTAAGTGTCTTCATCATCTGATTATAATGACCAGGGTTTGAAATTGAAATGACTTTGTTTTTTAGTTTTGCTTTTGCTTTTGCACATTTTATAGAAAATATTTGTCAGTGATGCTCCTGCGTTTTCAGAAATAGGTTTCTTACATGCAGATTAATCTTTTTGACATTGTACAAGTTAACAGTGCCATTTCACAGAGCTCTGCTAAGCCCACTGTATTTTTCAGTTATGTCGTACTAATTATTGCAAAAAATTTGCAAAGTAATATCATTTATTAAGCACATTAATGTCAATATAATCAAAGTTTAATTAAAAAATTTTTTATAGAATACTGGTAAATATTAATTTACCATTTGTTTTGAAAGAACTGAGAGATTACCATTGTTGGTCACACTTTACAATAAGGTTTATTAGTTAATGTTAATTAATGCATTTACTAACATGAACAAACAATGAACAATACATTTACTACTGTATTTGTTCATGTTAGTTAACGTTAGTTAATGAAAATACAGTAGTTCATTGTTAGTTCATGTTAACTCATGGTGGATTAACTAATGTTAACAAGTGTGGAGTTGGATGTTATTAATGCATTAGTAAATGTTAAATTATGATTAATGAATGCTGTACATGTGATGTTCCTGTTAGTAAATGCATTGACTAATGAACCTTTTTGTAAAGTGTTACCCAATTGTTTTTGTGTGGGCTATTGTAAGAATATGAATTTGTAAAAATGTAATGAAGATTTAATTGAATATATCCTATGGAAGCATACGAGCAGCAAAATTCATTTTGAAATGTATTATGCAAAATGGCAATGCAAAATGTTAAATGTATTTCTGTATTCTAATTTGCAATTTTCCAAGATGTTGAGTGCAAAATGAAATTAAATGACATCGTTTGCATTTCTCATTTCAAACAGGGTTTTATAATATAAATTGTATCCACATTTTAATGCTTTATAAGTTGCGAAATTAAATTAAAAATGCAATAGTCAAACTGAATTTGATGTGTATAAAGTACAAGCAGAAAATGTTATTTGTCCTAAATGCGTTTACACTCATGTCTAGGAAACGCAGGATTACACTTTTAGCATAACCATGCGATGTTTGTAGCAAAATTCATTTAAAATGTAATACACAAAATGTTAATGCAATATGTTCAATGGCAGTTTATTTCTGTATTTCAGTTAGCACTTTAAGACATATGTTCATTGTTTGCTGCAAAATGAAAAAAAAAAAAAGAATCCATTTTCATTTAATACATCGCAACGAATGGAAGGTGATGTGAAATTGAAAATGCATTCATTTGGTTTTGATATTCGACAGACATTCGCGCAGCAGTTTTAGGGATCATCTGCGAATAACATCGACAAAAACCAAAACGCACAGAAACGCAAATCAGAAAAAAAAAGTATTTTTAGAAGATTCCAATATATGGTTAAAGGCCAGACTGATTTACTACAGGTAACAAGGCTACTATAGCTCTAACTATACGATACATACTAAGCAGAAATAGGCAATATATCTTGCCTTAAGCATACAGTACACATAATCTAAAGCACCTAAATGTTATTTTTGTAACTGCGTATGTAGTAATTTATGTAACTGCGTGTGCGAATGTCCGGCGAATATCGAACCCAAAACCAACTTTACTGAGCAAGGAGGTGATTGGTTTTCTAAAGTATTTCCAATTTCACGCTCCAGGGCTTGTGCAGCTTCATGAAGCAGCTGCGGAACAGACTTTTATGCTGCAAAATGTCCCAAATAGCCTCCTCACTGCAGCAGTGACGACAAAACATAATACCCGCCTTGCAGCAATGGCTGCCGTATGTGGCTGTGGCCAGCCCAGAATGCATTTTCAATTTCACATCGCCTTTCATTCGTTGTGATGTATTAAATGAAAATGGATTCTTTTTTTCATTGTCACTTTGCAGCAAACATTGCACATGTGTCTTGGAAAGGTTACAATACACTGCCATTTAGCATATTGCATTTCGTTTTGTGTATTACATTTCAAAATGAACTTTACTACAAACATTCCACGGTGTTATGCTGAAAATTTAATTATTATATTACTAGAATAAGTTCATTTAGGACAAGTAACATTTAAATGATCATTTCATTTGTGTATTGCATTTTCATTTTAATTTTGCAAAAAATAAAGCATTAAAATGTGGTTATAATTTACATATTAAAACCATGTTTGAAATGAAAAAATGCAAACGATGTACTTTTATTTTCATTTTGGACCAAATATTGCACATATGTCTTGGAAAATGCAAATTGATATACAGACAAACATCGCCATTTAACATATTGCCATTTTGTATTTTACATTTCAAAATGAATTATGCTACTACTATTCCTCTTCCTAATGTTCATTTATGACTTATAGTTAACTTACAATTTTAGTCTGTTTGCAATAATATTTTGCCCCCATGCTTTTATTGGTAATGTAAAATCTTTAATTGGCCAGTAATCAAATTCATGCCACAGCTGAGAATTGGGCAAGTTCAGTTGTAAACAAGCAGTTGCTAGAAACAAGCTTGACCAATCAGGATCTTGAGCTCTTTCAGATTGACTATAGGTTCATTCCACTGGTCTATAAATAATTTCAGATCAGTAGTTACCTCTTACCAACTAAAATATTTTTTTTTAAATTTGAATAAAAATCAAACTCAGTCACTGCTGCTATCTGTTAAACCCGGTGCCAGCACGCTCAAATAGTAACATAGTGCCTTGATGACAATTTGTACTAATCTAGATGAAATTGCATTACATCTTTTCAGATATGAGTGGCAGAATATATGAAAGTGTTTTACCACTCAGAAGTTCAGTTTCTGAAGCTGAAGGTGTCCAGGCTCTACCCCGCTCTTTGTGTCTCAGTTTACCTCTGGGGGAGCAAGAGCTGACGTCTGGTGCTGCTATTGTACTTGATGAGGCTCATGTTGCTATTGTTGGATTTCCCCACCCGTCTGCTGGAGCTGGCAAAGGTGACCCTTATTATTACCCAGTATATTATCTTTTCAATCTTTTGTAACTTGATTAACTAATGTGAAAGCTGACTTTATTGGCTATTTTGGTCAATGTTAAAACAAGAGCTCAGTCAGTATGTGCATATTTATTGGCGAGTTTCAAATATTTTTGTTAAATGTGCATAGGAGAAGTATCAACAGTAACTTGCAATTGCAAAAACACTTGTTATCTTGTAGATTTGTAAATCTTGGTAAAACATTTTGATTTAGTCTGAGTAAATGCTATTTAGTTTGTTATATTTTATTCAACAAAGATCTAGCATTTGTCTACTTTTAGGCTCTTTAATATTCATTCATTAATTCCAAAACCTGCGATTTAAAACAGACACAGATACAACATTATTTTTTTCTGTTTGTATACGACTTCTACATTTACGATTGGTGTACTTAAAAAAAAAAACAGCTTCACCACGGACATGAAGACCTGATTACGAGTACGATTTAAAAAGCATCACTTCACTGTTAAAATTACGTCACCGCTGTCACAGGCATTCATAAACAAGCTAGAGCCATCGATCACAATGGTGAGGTAGATATGTGAGGTCCTAGATATGCCTCTGTTGGAGGGAAACAGCATGTCTCGGAACCTACTCATCAGCATGATCACACCTAAACCTAACATTATCATATGGAAATGGAAAGTTACCTTTTGCCTGTTAACAGCATACTTCTGTAGTGCACATGCAATACAGTTTTTTCATTTATGACATATTTACATACTTTATCTCTAAATTTACTCTAAATTTATATCATTATCAGTTAAGTGTTTAAAATAACTTTATTCTCTTTTTTTTGTATTGCGACCAGACATTGCTTTGTATCGTAGGATGAATAATACATTATACTTGAATGAAGCTGAAATAACAGTTTCAGTATGTGATCAACAGTATTTCAGTGGTCTTGAACTTTGCTGCTAGGAACACACTGCACTGTTTTTCAACCCGTTTCAGCAAATTTGCTTGAGTATTTTATATTATCCCGAATAAGCTTAATTAGCTGCTTAATTGATCTGACCTCTCTCTGGCTAGTGTCTTTTAGACAGCATGGGCATTAATGGCCCATTCCCAGTGAGGGGTATGGTACTGCATGCTTGTTTTATGTCAGTGTTTACTGTCAAAAAGTACCAAAAAGTGAACTGTACTGTACCACTTTTTGGGCACCCTTTCCAATGTAGTTTCACTTTTTCTCTCTACTCTCTATTTGCATGCACTCGCCACATGTCTATATTTTAAATTATGGTAATAACCACATTCCACAACAAACACGAGAGTGAAGCACAGGAAACCAAACAAGCAAACAATTCTTTCAGCAACCCAAAACACTAATAAACTGCCATGTTTAATTTTCGCCTTTTGGACTATTTACTTTTTAACAAGAGGTTAAATGTGCTTGTGAAGAATAAAGATAGAGATGAGAGGTTTGCACTGTAGGCTAGATGTTTTATTTTATTTTTTAACCCAAATAAGGCCTAAATGTACGCTTGAAATTTCGGAGACTCAAGTGTCATGTCAAGAAATGTAAGAGTCATGTGTTCCTATTTTTTACTTATTTATTTTTATATAATTGCAGATGTTACAGTAGGCTATTTCACATTATCATTGATCTGCAGCTATAATCAAATCCTGTTTATGACCTTAAGTTAATAGTTGATGTATAAGTATGTGTGAATAAAGCGTCTGTTTTTTGAGAAGTGGTTCTCATATGTGAACGCTCCGTACAGCTTTACTTTTACATTTCTTTGAAGCGTCAACTGCAGCTTTCTGTCATACACCACACCTTTCAAAAGGGTACAGTTTTTTCAGTGGATACACAAGCCTGATAAATGTGACCCGTACTGTACTGAACTGTACCACTCTGTGTAAACAATAAAAATAAAAACAAGTATAAAGTAAAAGAAACAATCAAAGTAAAAGTTTATGCTCAGAGATTTTCTTAACAACCCTTAGAACAACACCCCTTCCTTTTATCACCATGGGCTTTTGGTGCGATGATCATTATGATGTTGTCATTTGCAGATTATCTTTGCATCTGGAACAAACATTTCCAAACTCTTCAGGCTTGTAAAGAATTGGCCGGAACAATCTACAGTCAGGTGTGGTTATTACTTATCACCTTTATTGCTATTCTTATTACACTTCTACAAATCCTGAAATAATCTTAATAATTTATTTGTGAAAAATAAAAAAACATGAGGAGAAAACTTTTTTTTCTGAATACAGATCTGGTGTTATTCTGGAAAGCTGTACATTCCTCATGGGAAGATACTATCAGTAATTTCTTTTGAGTGCCAAAAGTCATCTCTCGCGGCTGCCATGGGAAAACTGAAGCAGACAAATCAAAGTGGTAAAGATTTGAAATTTCATTTGAAATATGAAAAAATCTGTCCTAATCTTTTCTTCAGAATATATAAAATGAGGCCAAAATATTAAAGTAAAAATCCCTTTTTCCTTCTCTTCAGAATCCAAATCACACACCCCCTTGTCTTCCTGGACGGCTTTGCCGCACAATGACAGTATAAATGCAGCAAAAGTCAAGAGCAGAATGTCAACCAGAAATGTAAGAGACATTTCATTGTTGTTTTTCCCTACAGATGTTTATGCATCAATGTGGTTTTTGCCAGTTGCACTGAAAAAAATTTGTCAAAGTATATAAACCTGCATAAGTTTTAATAGCAGTCTTGTATGGGATAAAATCGCTGTCATAAATATTGCGTGTGTACATAAAATTCATGCCTCTGTAATCATAAAACCGTAAAGGAAAATGGAGCATACTCGTAATATTACGACGGTGCAATTCCAAAACCTGCGATTGAAACAGACACAGATATAACATTTTCTTTGTCTGTTTGTATACAACTTATACATTTACGATTGGTGTACTTTACAAACATGATATACAGCTTCACCACGGACACGAAGACCTGATATTTAAATTAAAATTATGTCACCGCTGTCGCAGACATTCATAGACAAGCGAAAGCCATCGATCACAACGGTGCGCTTGCTGGGCACTCGAGCTTCCACACACTGTCTCGGGTAAGATTTTTGTTATTCCCTCTTTGGGAAATGTCCATCATGAGCAGTGATAAAGGTTGAGACTCAATGAGATCCATTTTCGCTGTGTTTCTTGGACATTTTACAGAATCAAAATTAAGAACGTAAGAATGTAATGTAAGTTAACATTACAGGCAGCGAGCGCAGAATTTCTCAGTTTCTTAACAGTGTTTACCTATAGCATGACATCTGTTGATTAAGTAACCTTTTTTTAAAGCCAGATCGACCATTGATCTATTATGCAATGAAGATATAAGCAAAAGGCAAGTTAAATATTTGAGGGTTTGTGCTCACAAGAGGTGTGTAAAGTAAAACATTTTTATGAGACTATGAATCAAAATAAATAAATTTTAAATATGTTAAATTTGTGACCCCGAACCACAAAACCAGACATGAGGGGCAATCATTTGAAACAGACTTGGCTGTCATCTTAAAGCTGAATAATTAAGCTCCTCATTAATGTATGAAAAGCAGATGATATGTTCAAATATAGTTTTTTAAATTACCTTTAAATGTGTATGAAGGTATTAGTAAATATTAATACATTGTTTATTGTTATATAATAATATATGGTAATAAACTATTACCATTACCATTAACATTTATATTACTATTTAGCCTTATACTATTCTGGGTGTTTCTTTTTTTCTGCGTGTGCGCTTCTGTATTGGTGATTGCTTAATTGCCACATATTTTGCTTATTCTGATTTATTTAAAGTTGCAAATAATTAATAAGAGTAAAACATTTCTCTGTTTTATCTACCTATACTGGATAAATCTGTCTAATTTGGTTTGTGTTCTCTGGTGATCTTAGGGTGTTTGAGTTATTTAAACGGGTAAAAGGTTACTTCAACAGATGTCATGTTATAGTTAAACACTGTTAAGTGATTCACTGAGAAACTTTGCGCTCACTGCCTGTAATGTTACATTACATTATGCTGACTATCCTCTACTCTTTCTTAATTTTAATTTTGTTAAATGTCCAAGAAAGACAGCGAAAATGGACCTCATTAAGTTTCAACCTTTATTACAGCTCATGGTGGACATTTCTCAAAGAGGAAATAACAAAAATTTTACCTGAGACGGTGTGTGGGTGCTCGAGTGCCCAGCAAGCGCACCAGTGGAATCGATGGCTCTCGCTTGTTTATGAATGCCTGTGACGGTGGTGATGTAATTTTGACAGTGGAGTGACGCTTTTTGATTCATACTCTAATCAGGTCTTCGTGTCCATGGTGAAGCTGTATTTCATGTTTGTAAAGTACAACCATCGTAAAGTCTTTTCCAAACAGACAAAGAAAATGTTGCATCTGTGTCTGTTATAATCTGGATTTTGGAATTGTACTCTCATAGTATTACGAGTATGCTCCGTTTTCCCTTGTTTTTATTATTACAGATGCCTGAACTTTATTTACACATGAAATATATGGATATGTAGTAGTGTAAAAGTGTAGTGTGAGTGAATAACACCAATTTTGCACTTGTTTCACAAGAAAGCCTTCCACAATATATCAGAATTGTTCTATTCAAAGGTGAAAGGAGAAAAAGCTGCATCAAAGTTATAAGATGCCTTCCTTTTAATAACGGCACATGTTTTATAGAGTTGTAACAATGTGAAACAAAAGCTCAACTGTCAAACAAGCTTAACTCTGTTGTGCAGAGAACAGTTTGTGATTGAAAAGGGTACATCTCTTAATTAGTCATAGCAGAAGCATCTCAAGTTTGTGAAATATCCTTTAAAAAAAAAACTGTCAAAATAGCAATATATTGATTTCTATTTTTCTGTAACCTTAAGACACTTATTACACTTATTTTATGGAAACATGGACACATTTTTTGCTTAGCCGTGGTTTACTATTCAGTGAGGTGAGCACTCCTTTGAGCACTTGTGCTTAAGTGAACTTTGTTGCAGGAGCTTCTTCTTTGTTGATGTATCACATATTGTACAGTCATATTAACCAATAGTCAGTATAAGTAATTTATTCATTTATATTGTATAATAACTACTAGTCAGTTTAGTCTGACTGTAAGGATTCAGGAGATGAGAAATAGACAATTTTTGAAGTTAGGTTGTGGTGTACTCTCTATTTAATACAATTTGACCATAACATTTATTTACTACAATAACGTAATGCTTTTTTTGCAGGCTTCAAACGTCAAGTCTCCACTGACAGTAGATCAACTTATAGACCACATTAAGGTATTTTCATTTTTTGTGTGTTTTTGAAGGGGTGCGGGGGGTTATGTGAAACATAATTCAGGGTTAAGCCATGGTCACACTGCAAAAAAACAAAGACAATCCAGCATGGTTATTAAGTTTATTAATGACTAGTCTGACATATAACGAACAAACATACAAAACATCAACAAAATCACAGCGAAGAAATAAAGAGTAATGATAAAGTATGACAAATCTCACTCCGTTCCACACGACTAATAAGAACCATTAAGTATTGATAAATGCTTTAAAAGGGCACAGCTTAAAACGCATATAAAGAAATACTTGCATTCCTCTCACTTGTGTTGTGTGAGTTTTTCCCTGATGCTTGGAAGATGAAGTCTCTAAAGAAGTCCTATTGTCATTTGCCGTTTGCGTGAAGTTTGTGGTACAGATCAGAGGATACGTGAGGTTTGATCTTTAACTGAGTTTATACTTGCTGGAAATAAGAAACGTGTACTTAGGGGAGTCATGCGGTTATGGAAATGGGGTCTTCCTTGGTGGTATTCATTCAGAGACCTTCTGCCCAGATTTTGGGGTATAGATAGATTTTAACTATTAGTCAAGTCACACCCATTCTCTACTGACTGACTGTCTCTGGGCCGCTTTTATGCGTAATGAGGATCCACCCCAAAGGAACAGTTGCAACTTTAACCAGGAGTAATAAAGAATGTAAGGCATACAAGTTATTATTATGCATTTTGCATCACCAGTTGTGTAATAAATGAAAACGTGCAGCGATATAAAACATGACACTTTAGACACACGTTAAGCAGGATCTATGTATTTCTACATTATCTAACACCAAAAAAGGTCTATTGGTAAATGCATGTAATATTGAACAGAACATATAAATTGCTATCAAACACACTATGTACATTTAAGAAGTGAGCTATGGGTTTGAGTCCATTTCAATAGTTAAGCCTTTCTTGCGCCAATAGCAATAAAAGTGTTTGAACAAAAGCACTCAAAGTTATTGTATTTTGGCTTGGGAAGAGAAATCAGAGAATTGCTTACAGCCTTAATACTACACTCATTAATAGTGCAGATAAAATTAAGTAATAAAAGCCACCTCAAAGTTTTGTGTCTTGTTTTGAATATGTAATAGTTAATGTTTCTGATGGCAGGTGATAGTGAGTTCCAAACCTAGGGAGCAGAGTGGCTGAATGCTCTACTACCCATAGACGATAGACAAGTGAAGGGAGGTATAAGATCTCAGGGTGAGAGAAGGAGCAGTAATATGAATGAGGGCAGACAAATATGGAGGGGCGAGATTGTGGATGGCTTTAAAATCAATTGCAATTAATAAAACTTTAAAGTCAATTAGAAAATTAACTATTAACAAGTGAAACTGTTGCACGACATGGGTGATGTTATAAGAAGGCATTCTGATGATGATACGGGCAGTTGTGGACCAACTGAAGCTTACGGAGGGATTTTTGGGTGAGTAATTATGCAGTAATCTAAATGAGACGTAACAAGGCTATGGACAAGGACAGCTGTGGTGTGAGGGGTAAGTGAAGGGCGGAGTCGGTTAATGTTTGTAAGCAGAGCAGAGATTGTTATTGATGTGAGAATCAAAAGATCAGGGGCCTCATGTACGAAGACTTGCATTGAAATCATATTAAAACATTCAGATGTATGAAACACTGCGTACGCTGAATCACACGCATATTCTCTTTGTACCTCTGAATGAACATGAAACTAAGCGCAACATGCATGAGCGCAAAACCTCCCTGCCTCCTCCCCCGTATGAATATGCTAATGACTCTACTTTGGCAAAACCAAACGAAGAAGCAATGGCAAAAGCAAGCTAAAAGAGAAACTTTGAACCAAATGTGAATTGGAGGTGCGCCTTCGGTAGACCGGAGAAAAAAAGTGTTATTTGCAAGTTTGTCCACCGGAATTAATAACAAAAGAAAAAAATAGAGTGGGAAAGCTGACGTGGGTAATGCAGTGAGGTCTCGTTGGAATGAGGTAATTGGGCGATAGTCAAGCTGACATCAGCATCGCGAGTGGCGTGGCTCTTAAAGGCCATGTCAACATGTTTTGAGACTGTTATTCCTGAACTCGGTTCAAATCCAGCGTCTGATGAACTCATTCTTCTTTTTCCCCCCACTACATATCAGATTTTGCCTACTCTTCAACACGAGGAAGACAAGTAGGAATAAAGTGTGTGTATTATGTTAAGCGCATTTGAGCATCACATATTATTTGCACATTTATTGAATGGAAATGTTTCCGATACGCGTAGCCTATGCAAATTCATCTTCAGATTGCACTTTTATAGCAATGTGCGTACAGTCGATCGATGCAATTTGATTGGGAAAACCAGCGATCGCTGCAAGTTGCGCTTTAATGTTTGGCTGGTTAACTGCATGGTATATAAAGCTTATATACCTGCTAGACATGCGGATGATCCTGTCTCATACAGCTGCCATTGCACAGCTCAAAGATACTTTGTGGTATGCAATTTAACACAATTGCCTCTAGGAGTCCCCAATGGAAATAAAACAAACACACACAAGAAAATGCACGTATGCCAGGCATGAAGTTGGCGTGGGCCAACACACATTCTCAAGTTCATTTCATTGTTAGTAAATCCAAACGTGAGCGTGAAACCCGGCATACGCAAAGTTTTTATGTCTACACAGCATTGATACAAGTGGCCCCTGGTGAGGAAAGGTGTCTAAAAAGGGAGTCGGTACTAGCAAATCTTATGTCAATATTTTTTGTTAAGGAAGGAGATAGTATCGGGAGGTTTGGTAAAGGAAAGAGGGAGTGCAAAATTAAATGAGAGGAGAAAATGATCAGTTGATCTGAAAGATCATCAGCTGTACAGTCAATAACTCAGACACCAGAGCAACAAATTAGGTCAAGGATGTGTCCTTTAGAGTGTGTTGGAACGTTGTCCAAGAAAAGTCCAAAGCCCTCAATACATGATATATATATTTTTGGAGTTATTTTTATCCACAGGAATATTAAAATCTCTTAAAAGCTATAATATTTGATGAAAGGGTGATAATATGTGTTAAAGCAGCAAGTCGCTTAGTCGTTATTTGGTTTGGGGTGGATGATAAATTATTGCAACAAATGTAGGTGTGGATCCAGAAAGTTTAGATACCATAGATTCAAAAGAAGGGAATGAAGGAACAGGACCTGCTGAGATTTTCTGTCTCTCGTCGTAAATTATCGCAAGACCTCCTCCACGACTGGAGCCACAGGTTGACAGGTGTAAACAAACCCTCGAGTAGTGGATTCATTGTTGCATAAACTCACTGGGTTGTTGCCAAGTCTTTGTTGCACACACAGTCAAGGTTGCGGTCAGTGGTTTGACTTGCATTCATTTTGTATGTGAATGTGGCAGAATGGAATCACAAATTGATGTGACAAATTTAGCATGTTGCTATGTACTAAAGTTTAAGTTTGACTCCATTCTGACCTGCGATTTCACGTCACAGTGCGAGATAGTTTTTTTTTTTTATTGTTGCATCATCTTGTTTTATTCAGTGTCTTTTTATAGCACCATCTGACAGAATTTCACATGCTCAAACTCTAGTATGACCTTAAATTGACATCAAATTGTTCAAATGCAACTGCCTAATTGTGCCGTTGTTTAAGGATTGCTGTATATTTTTGTATTTGAAGCGGTATATACCCATAGATTATATTCTTTAATTTGATGACCCAATTTACTTATTTACCAGACTGCTGTGGTAGAGGATGTGCAGTCAGCGGTGGGTGAATTTATTCATCAGACTCCTCAGACTGACCTTCAGCTTGCAGCAGGGAAAGTGACAATGGTGCTAGTGTCAAGATCCCAGACAGATGACAGCTTCTACCCTCAGCGTGCATTTCTACAACTGCTAGACACTCGTTATCTCTGCTACAGGTTTGAATATACAATCAGCTCTGTGGACACATTTGTCTACCAGGTACTCCAATGTAAATCTCTATTCATTCATTTGTTTTGTTTGTTTGTTTTTGGATATGTAGTGTTTGCCCAGAATTGTTGTCTCTGGCCATGGCAAAGAGAGATTTTCAACTCTGTCAGATTGCTTTCCAACTTTTTCCAGACATTCCTGAAGCTGTTACCTGTGCTTATCTCAAAACCATTTTGAGGTGAGTCTTCCACTAACTTTTTGTTAACATTTGTTACATTTAAAAATTAAGTCACCATAATCCATAGGGGTGTAATGTTCAAAACGAACCAAAAAAAATATGGTTTGTACATAGCAAACCGAGGTTCCCCCTCCCATCTGTTTGTGACGCACTGATTGATTGATTTATTGATTTTTAGTTTACTCAGATCACCTGACTGCAATAAACAGACAGGTGAAGCCAATGTATAAAGTTATTTGCACAAATGTCTTTTAAACAAGTTAAAAAAAAACAACTTTTGTTTGACTATAGTACTCCAGACTCTGAGATGGAGACTCTAACCCTTGACACAGAGAGCTTAATCATCATGAAAGAAATGAGTCCAGCTCAAAGTCAAATGGAGGAAGGTGAGCAGCAGAACGAGAACGGTGTCTCTAGCAGCAAGCAACAGAGGGATTTCTTGTCCATGGATATGAAGTGTCCTGTGGGATTACACAAGGGTGTCCTTCTGTATCCTTTGTTTACTTGTTTATAATCAAAGAATGTATGCTGTTTTTTCTGTTGAGTTTCATTTGCTTTTCTGGTCTCTAGTTTTCTTTAACCAGTTAAATAGAAATGATGTTTTGCAGACCGCATACAGTGACAAGCCTCTGCTGCAACATCTAAAAGATCTCACAGTTTTGCAGGTCATGGTGAGTATCTGACAAATGCGTCTTGATTTTTGTCTTTTGTCTTGAATGATTGTTTGGTGGTAGGTAGTGTTAATTTTTTCCAGCGTACTGTTGCCCACTGTGATAAGGTGTGAGGGTAAAATGTGGAAAGAGAAAAGGGACTGGATTAAAAAGGGCTTCAATTACAATCAAAGACAATTTGCACACTGGCTATAGAACCTTTTCTTTGTTGCTGCTTGGAGGGCCCCATAGTGAACAGCGACTTCCGATAGACTGCTTAGAATTTTGGTTAAGAATTGTCACCAGTCAGAGCAGTGTTTCTCAACTAAATGTCAATACTGTTTTCAGTGGCTTACGGACTGTTTTTGTGATGTAAAACTTTAATTTTGAAAAAGTCGTGTGTTAAAGCTGCTATACTTTTGTCAGATGAGGTTCAAGTGCAAGAGAAAAATGTTCTCCTAATTTAGTATCTGCCATTACATCAGATGCTGAAAAATAGCATCAGTGTTCCTGACCTGTCAGCTGTTCTAATGTACTCCCCGGCTCTTAAATGCAAACATGCGCGCACACCCACAGACAATACCTCACTGCATTATTAAAAGCAAACCATATTACTTGCATGAAACTAGCAGGTATGCAAGCCACGCGATTTCCAAAAATTACCAATAAAACTGTTACTGATTCTATTCTGGCTGATTTGCATTTTGATTCTAATTGGGAGCCGTTTATGTTTCATTTAGTTAGTTCGTGTTGTGTAGTATTTACCATGATGTTTTTTTTTTTTTTTTTTTCATTTCAAAATGTCATTTTATTTTCACTTTGACATTTATTCAATTAATGTGTCAGTGGAACAGTACAGTAGGCTGCGTGTGTGTCAAACATTTTGGTGAATTACATTTGTTTGGGTTGGTTATATGTTTAAAAAAAGAGGAAATGTTTACTTTAGCCATGACAAGGCTTCATTTAAACGGCACAAAATGCTGTCTGAAAACGAGGGAAAATACCTTGCAGCAGTTGTCTACTGAGTAGACACCGATTTTATTATGATTAAGACAATACTTTGAATAAGAGTCAACCATGTAAACAGCGTTTTTTCATGACCTTAACCCGACTAAAGTCATAATTGAACTATACAGAAATCAAATTAAGACATGTGAAGTATGCCTATTTTAGAGTCATTATTGAAGTGCAGTACAGACATGTAAACACCTTAATCAAAACATTACCATCAAGTAGGACTTTTCGCCACATTTGGCAACAGGATATTCCATACATGGCTGTTTGACACTTCTTTGAACCTACAAAGTCAGTAAAGGACTGCGGACACCCACATCACAAAATGCAAAAGTTTTTTCTTTACATTCAGTGTGCGGTGTTAAATTCCATTAAACAACACTCTTCCAACAGTTTGTCACGGGCGCATGAATGAAATGTTTCTGAATAAAAGTGAAGCTACCAAACTGCAGTTAAAGTCTAAAAATTAAAAATGAAACACCCGAATTACATGAAACTCTGGAGAAAACATTAGAAGCGTGGTCACGCAATTTATCTATATATCGTTATACAATCTAAGTGCTATATTATTGTAAAATGGAATCATGAAAGGAACATTTAAAAAGTAACTCATCATATTATTATATATCATATTATTGTCTTATTCAGATTAAGGCGAATAATTAGATTACTGATGTCCATGTAAACGTAATCAATTGAAGTGCCAGATGATGTTGCAAATTGTCAAAGAATAGCTGTGCATTCCTCTATGTGTAATTGTAAAGCATCTGCTCATGTTGCTGTGTCAGAATTCTTGCTTGTAAAATATAGCCATTATTTAGAACGCTTGTTTTTTTTTTTTTTTCCTCTTTTGCAAACTTGATGAATACGATCACGCATGTTGAATATGAAGGGAGTCACTCACCGGATGCACCATACTGCGCGGTTTCCCTTCTATAAATTCCAAAGCAACAAGAACAAACGCCTTACATCGACAGTGTCAGTATTGCTCAACGTTGTTTAGAATGAAATGGTTAGAGATGGTGTGACACAACATGTACCTATCTGTGCCTTTGATGCACCCCTTGATGATGCTTACGTCCTTGTCGTAAGCAATGATTACTGCATGAGGAACAAATAAATATAATATAATAATTATATTAAAATGTTATAAAATAATATAAATATGCATTCATTTCTCAATAAGATGTATGATGGATTCTTCATTAACTGCCACAATAACTCCTAGTTATGTACTATAACTTTCTGTTGTGTGCTTTACTTAATGATACCTTTCCAAATCATTAGCTAAACATTGTTAGAGATTTAATGCATTTAACTATTACTAGAGGTGTGAACCTGTACTGGTCTCACGGTTCGGTTCAGTTACGATTATCATGCCTTCGATTTGGTTCAATTCGATATCTCGGTGCATTACGGTGCATTGACGATGCTTTCCATATACAGTGTTATATTTTAGGGGGGAGGCTATAACATCCTGTCTGTATAAACACACAGACACACAGTACCACACTGTCTCTGATTCAAACACATACACAAACATAGACAGCAACAAACAAAACACACACATACACTTAAGCCCTCGCAACAGCTCAAGCTGAGCAGAGCAGAACGAGAACGAGAAAAAAAAACGAGAAAAAAAGAGAGAAAAAAAAGAAGCACTTTTCCGACGGTCCCTTACTGAGAGCTCCTCTCCGCACGAGCTCTCCCGGCTAAACACATTGCGAGGGCTTAAATGGAGCAGTGCTCGTAATGTCCAGCGAAGAAAAAAAAAGAAAAGACAGCTGTGAAACATAACCATTTTTGCCTTTTTGTAGTAAACACACTTTAGATCTTTATAGGGTAAGAGTTTTTTGTGTTAATGCCGTCTATAACTGAATGTGTGTCAGGAATATCGAAAACAAAACCAACTGAACCACGCTCATTTCTGGTGCCCCCCTAGATATATAGCGCCCTTAGCATTTGCCTTTGGTGCCTATGCCACGGGCCGGCCCTGAGTTGGCTGAGTGTTGTAAATACTTGTGCTCACCTCCCTCGCGACAGAGCGCATAGGAGATAAATGACGTCATAATGACGTACATAATAACCGGTTATGATTATTACTGAAAAGATACTGAATTGTCCGTGTCTGCATCGCGGTGCACCGAAGAAACAATTAATTTTTACACCCCTAACTATTACCAATTTAAAGAGTTGTTGAGTTATGTATCGTATAGAATGTTCATTTGTTGTTCATGCAGTAGTCATTACTGAATGCTTTTGCTTTTTTTGCTTGATTATATGTGCATTACTTAAGCATTGTTTACTGCATATTATAGGACCTGTAAAGTGTTACCAAAATATTAAATAATCACACATTATACACTTCACATTACATCTGTCAGAGAGAAATACATTTTTTTTAATCCTAAAACAAACAACAAATATATGCCCTGTTGTGTTACTTTGCTAGCAAACATACACTAACCCTGCTGCTGACCCACTTTCTCAATCTTTTTTCTCCTCACCTTCGAATACGTGTCCCTCAAACTCTTCCATTTTTTTCTTTCATTTCTATTCACTTCCTCTGAATAAATATCTACCCATTAGTGTGAAAGTTGTAGAAAATAACATTATGGTCAATAAGCCTAATTAGCTGGCTTTTTAAAGATCCTGATCCAGTTACTATGACCATTTATGTGAAGCTGCTTTGACACAATCTACATTGTAAAAGCGCTATACAAATAAAGCTGAATTGAATTGAATTTTGCTTGCAGTCTCTATGTAATATACATATATGAATATTAAGTAGAGTATTTACCAGATTTTCTGACCTTTTCACTCACTTTCTACCAAGCAAGATCCTTTTTATTCCTGTTTTAATAAAAAAGGAGCTGCTGTCTTACAGCTCTGGATGCCTGCATACAACCATGAGTTTTTTCTCCTCTATTTTTAGATTTCAAATTCTGCCTCCAATCACCATGTAATAATTACACCCCTACAGGAGCAAGCTCCTGATTGGTTAATGCGACACAAATGTCCACCTAAGTTCAGATTTTCCAATTTAAGCGATGTGTGTGTCATGTGCAAAACTCAATTTGCACCACACAAACTCTCAATTTGCACTGCAAGGATGTCTATTTGCGTCTTTGCATTGACTTAACATGTAAATCACTCATGCTTGATGCTTCATTTGCATCTGGTGTGCACCCACCGTGAGAGAAAAAGCACAGTCCAATGCACACTCAATGTGTTGAAGCAGTTCCCTCTTGTCCAGCACTCTGAACTACAGCTGTCCCTCAAAAGTACCAGTACTAATAAAAAGATTATTAGTAGTACAAAATATTTTGCATATATATATTATATTACAAAACCATTTTAATATTGATGTATTGTACAACACTATTTTGAATAGAATAAAATAAGATTAAAAGTACTTTCACAAATCTGTATCTTATGAAAAGCACCTGTTTATAAACGCATCTAAAATGAGTTTCAAAAATCTAATTTGCACTCATACATGCAGCCATAAAAATACACATCAGGACTGATTAGATATTATTGTTCTCTTTGGCCTATTATACAAACTTCAAATGATCAGTGACAGTGTAAATTAGTCTCTCTTATTTATGAAGTTCATAAAAGCTTAGCAGGTGAAAACGCATTTAACAGCATTTGCACACCTGTATCTAGCATTGTTCACTTATGTCATCTTCATGCATATATATCACAAAACGGAGCCTATAACAAAACTGCCTCCTTTCATTTTTATTGATAATACTAAACATAGCCTCTCTTTCACTGAATATTAGTTTTAATAATCAATAATGGCCATTTTAAAAGTATAATGTTCAAATAAGTTTATACAATAGAAAAAAAGGCAAGCAATCAGTCAATTGTGCAGAATCGGTGTCCGCGGTTACATTAAGATATTAACCTAACTTATACTTGCGCTCAGCCAAAACACGTTACATGAGAACAAGTAATAGATTCATAAGACCAAAGTCAGGGAATATGTTGTTAGATATAGACACCAAGATGAATTCTATATCACGTTTAACAAATACAGTAAGATTAGATCCAACGAGAGATCCTTGATGAACAGTCTGACGTGCACACACATGCACACACACACACACACACACACACACACACACACACGTATATATATATATATATATATATATATATATATATATATATATATATATATATATACATAGACACACACAAACTCTGGCATGCGCTGCTGCGTGCTTTGAGCACATATCCATATGAGAGCTGTGTGTGTGTGTGTGTGTGTGTGTGTGTGTGTGTGTTTTGTTGCACACATACATATACACACACGTCTATAAAATTCCATAACAATGCTTTAAAAGTGATCACTCCCACAATTACAAACATTTCACTTGCTGTATACCACCTAGATCTTTAAACTAGATGCTCTATAGTTAAACCACAAATGAGCAGTGTAAATGAAGTACAGTATGCTTTGAGCAATGATACTTTTACAGAAATACAGAAGCTAAATTTGCGTCAAGGTATGTTAGCCTGTATATACATCATACAATGTGCCCTTTTAATATCATCATCAATCAAGAACTCAGTAATAAAATGACCAAAATATTTTTTTTTTGTACACCATATGTATGTGTACTTTTGTACATATGCCAATCATGTGGTCAAATTATCATTAATCATTTCATAAACAGAAGAGAGACACTGAGCCAGTGGCAAACCATTCAGTGCTTCACTTAGGGCGTACTCACACTATGCTATTTGTACCGTGCCCAGGCTTGTTTCCGGGATCGTTTGAGAAGTGTGAGTGCTCTGAATTGGGCTCAGGCACGGTTCACTTGGCTGGCCCTGGCCTGGTTGGAAGAGGTGTGCCAGTGTGCGATTCACCTAGGCTTTGGCGTGGTCATGCTTGTGTGTGAGTGCAAAATGTGCCTGAGTCCGAAACTGTAAGCGAGACGTGACTTTTAAGGTACTATTTCATATGGATTAATGAATCATTCTTACTGTTCAATGAACGCAAACTATCTTCGTTTATTAAAGACGCAAACCCCTCACTGCTTACTGAACAGTGCATCATTGATGACGTAAGCAATGAGTGTGGGCTGTCGGGTGAGACGGGAGGGGGGACAAGCATGCTTTGGCCCAGTTCAAGTCAACTGTAAATAGCGTGAGTACACCCTTACTAAAAGTACCTGACACAGGCCTGTGATGGTGACCCATTGCTCCCAGGAGGACTCTGACTTTTATTCATGGTTTGAAATGCAGAATGACACACTTTCACATAAACTACTCCCCTCACAATGACTAGGTGCTCTGTCTCCAGCCGATGTGAGGAAGACCCTATGTAGGATTGACCCATGTACTGAAAGACTGATGCACACCTGACAGATATCCTAAAACATGTCGTCAACATCTTACTGAGACAGTCAGTCATGCTTGCATGTCTGAAGTCTACAACAATAATACTAGTACCAAAGAATTCAGCACTGACTCCTATCATGATGATGTGCTTTGAGAGGTTAGTCATGCACAATACCAAGACCAGACTTCCCAACACAATTAATCCGCTCCAGTTAGCATATTGTCCAAACGATTGTCCATCTGCTCTACAGATGATGCCATTTTCCTCACGCTCCAACTGGCTGCTACCCACCTACAAAATAAAGACTTTTATATTAAAATGCTGTTTGTCGATTTTAGTTCAGCATTCAAGACAATAATTCCACAACAGCTCATTAATAAACTCAACCTGCTGGCCTATAACACCTCCCTGTACAACATGATCCGGGACTTTTAACTGTAAGACCCTTAGTCCGTCTGGGTCAGTCGTGATCACACCTTAAGCACTACCACACTGAGCATAGGTACCCCACAAGCCTTTGTGCTCAGCACGCTACTATTACCACTGCTGATTCATGATCGCTCTGCCATCTTCAGCTCCAGTCACATCATCAAGTTTGATGATGACACAACAGTAGTAGGTCTCATCAGCAACAACTATGAATTGCACAACAGAGAGGAAGTGGCACAGCTGGCTGAATAGTGTGGCCCTAACATCCTGTCCCTCAAAGTGGGAAATACAAAGGAATATGTCTGTCTTAGGTTATGGGTATAGGTAACTTTTTTTTAGTGTATGTATAGTTAGATAACCACTCCAGTATGTTAGTATGTAGAGGTTTTAAACTTGCTCCTGCGTCCAGTGTTGCTTATAAATCACCCGGTCTGATAGACTTCTATTTAATGAATTTACTCTCTCTTGTTATGGTTTACTTGATTTCCCTTGCAGAGGTGGTGGCATCATCAACTGCTAAAACTAAGGCCTGTGATCACACCCAATTTTTACTCTTTTGAATGGTTGTTTTTGAAGGCCTCCAAACCAATTTCTTCAGCTAATGCTACTATTTAAAGGCCTCCTAAGTCAAATGAAGCTTTCTTTTTAGAATTTGCTGATTTGCTGTCCATGCTGTGCCTCAACTTTGAGAGAATGCTTATCCTTGGGGACTTTAACATTCACCTAGACAAAAATAAACACTCCAATGACAACAGAACTTTTTATCTTTGAGTGTTTTAGTATGAAAAAGATTTGTGGACTTTTCTACCCAAAGCAAAGCTCACACTCTGGATCTAATATTTACCAATAGTTAATTTTTATCAATACCTACCTCTGTAGTCATAGGGTTGTCTGATCATTGGGTCATTATTTTTACTATGGACCTGCCATTAACAAAAATGCCATCTAAACATACTATGAATTATTTATAGAATCATTTGATGGATCCACTTATTGAGTTCTCTCTAAGCTGTCTACATCTCACTCTTTTGAGGCAAGGTTTCTTTTCCTCAAACTCTGCTCTCTTCTCCACTTTGGACTCATGCAACTCGATCTGTGAAAATCCTTATCTGTATTCTATGTTTGCTACACTCCATGATAGAAGAATGAACTAAAGTCTAAGAAGGGAGCTTGTCCTAAGTTGGAGCACAGGTGGTGTTTTTCTGGTCCGAATGTGCATCACCTGTTGTGAAAGGACCTCTTGATTGAATATAAAGCAGAGTTGACATCCATCAGGTCTCTGTACGTCTCTCAGATAATTACAAGTAATCAAAGTAACCCCAGCTATTGTTTTATGTCATTAAGAAAATGCAGAAAGTAAATGCTTGTCAACATACTATTACTGTTAATTGTTATTTGTTTCTTGATTACTTCAGTTCTAAGTTGGAGAGAGCTCAAAGTGGTATCAAAATGACTACTGCTTCTGTGAAACCCACTTCCAGATCAATTCAATTCTCTGGAGTACACCTAAAATTTTCTTTTATAAATTTAGTTTCTCTGGGTAAAGAGGTTTCAAAAATGAAGGCTACCACCTTCATAGCCAGTCCTGTTCCAACCTGCCTGTTTAAAGCTTATTTTAACTTTATGGCCAACATAGTTTTGAGTATTGATATTAAGTCTCTCAAAATTGCTTTAATTACACTCATTCCAAAAAAGCTCAATACCAACCTGGACAATCTCAATTCTTCCATTTTTAGCCAAAACTCTTGCACACTGTTACTTTCAAACTAAAGTGGCACCTCACATTTAATTTATTTGAGCCTTTTCAATCTGCCTTCTGCAAATGTCAGCACAGAAACAGTGCTGGTGAAGGTAACTAATGATTTGCTTCCTGCTGCAGAAGCTGATTGCCTGTCAATTTTGAGCATTCTTGGCCTAAGTGTGGCCTTCGGGACTGTGGACTACTCTTACGATCTCAGATGGAATCTGTTTGGCATTACAGAGACTGCACTAAAGTAGTTCAAGTCATACCTCTCAAACCTGCATGCTATTTTTTACCATCAGTGTGGACACAAGTCTAATATTGGTTCAGTCAAATTTGGTGTACCCATGAATCAATTTTAATTTTATTTTTTTTCTCAATAGGCATTTCACTTCTTGGTCATCTTCTTAGATCTCTTGACTGTAACGACCACTGTTATGCAGATGAAAATCAAGGGTACATTCACTCAATCTAGTGACTGATCAGCCTTTTCTTTCCTAGAACAATGCATCTATGAGAAAGAAATGAATGTCCCAAAACTTTCTTTCAGACATTATGCTTATTGGTTCATCCTATTAATTACCTAAAGGCAAACATTGCGCTTTGTCTTAGAATTTCAATCTAATCTAAAGAACTTGAGGGTTATATTTGACAGCCACTTGAAATTTGACCACCGTGTTCTCTTATTCATTAAATTTATTTTCAGCTTAGTCCCTTTATTAATCTGGGGTCCCAGATTCTGCTGGCATGCTCCAGCCACACTGTCTAACATTGTCTTGCATTATGAGGAACCCAGGGCCAACGGCACTGGCATATGGTCTCACAAGAGTACCTAATGGCACTCGGGCTACCTCTGGCGAGCACATGGACGGCTGTCTGGCCCTCTAAAGAAATACCACCCCAAACCACTCATGCTGGTGGATGTTGCAGGTAGCAGAATATTCTCCACTGTGTCTCCAGAGTTTGTCACATCTGTCACATGCTTGTGTGAACGTCATTTCATTTGGGAAGAACACAGGGTGCCAGTTGTGAAATTGCCAATCTTGGTGTTCTCTGGCGAATGCCATATGTCCTACACAATGTTGGGCTGTTAGCATAACCCCCAACCTGTGGACGTTTGATCCTCATACCACCCTCATTGAGTCTGTTTCTGACCTTTTAGTTTGACACTTGTATATTTGTGGCCTTCTGGAGGTCATTTTGCAGGACTCTGGCAGTGCTCCCCCTTTTTCTCCTTGCACAAAGACGGAGGTAGTGGTCCTGCTGCTGGATTGTTGCCCTCCTATACGTCTCCTGATGTACTGGCCTGTGTCCTGGTAGTGCCTTGATTCTCTGAACTCTACACTGACAGACACGCAAACCTTCTTGCCACTTGCATTGTGCCAGCCTGGATGAGCTGCACTACCTGAGCAACTTGTGTGGGTTCTAGACTCAGTCTCATGCTACCACTAATGTGATGGCACCACCAGCATTCAAAAGTGACCCAAACATTAGCCAGAAAGCATAGGAAATGAGAAGTTGTTTGTGGTCACCACCTGCAGAATCACTGTTTTGTTGGGGTGTCTTGCTAATTGCCTTTAATTTCCACCTGTTGTCTATTCCATTTGCACAACAGCATGTGAAATGAATTGACTATCAGTGTTGCTTCCTACTGTAAGTGGGCAGTTTGATTTCACTTAAATTTAATTGACTTGGAGTTACATTGTGTTTGTGTTCCCTTTATTTATTAATTTTTTTGAGCAGTGTAGATTAACATTTTTATTTTTCACACAATGACTACTGCAGTGCTTTACTTGAAGCCATTTCAAAATGCACCGTAAATAGACTGCAGAATGTCTAAAATTCAGCTCCTACAATTCTGACAGAGACCAAAATGATTGAATGCATCACTCCAGTTTTGGAAAGTTTATTTTGGCTATTTGTTTTCATGTTGATTTTGAAGTCCTAATGTTTACATGTAAGGCCTTGCAAGGTTTGGGTTCTCAATATATTCCTTCTCTTTTCTGTGTGAGCTGACTGGGCTTTTTCTTCACTTGCTCCAACTCGGCAACGCACTCATCCATAATATTAGGCATACACTTGCCAATTTGCAAGGTGTATTTTTTGTGTATTTTTTTATTGGTTTTATACAGTTGTGGAAAGACTGTTGATAAATCATACTTAAGTAGAAGTACCATTACTTGCCTAAAAATGTAATGCAAGTAGAGAAAGTATCTGTTGTAGATATTACTCAAAGTATGAGTAAAAAGTAGACCTTTCAAAAGTACTCGAGTAGTATTGCACTGTAAAAAGCGGATGCATTTACATGTAATTTGTGAATGTGTTAAAAACGTAACATTCTGTAGTGCATCTAGTTATTGCCCAGCATGCACACATCATTAGACAATATTTAGATTTAGGTTGTGATGTCAGGTGACCAAAAATCAATGTTAAACCAGTGTCCAAGGACAATCTTATTTGATGTCCATTAACGCCGAAAAATGATGTTGATTTTAGGTTGTGTTAGAATATAACCAAAGTCCAATAGTGACCCAACATCTTAAACCAACATCTGATAGACGTCATAGTCCACACAACGTCAAGCTGTAACATAATTATTTGTTGATATTTGGATGATTTTTAGGTTGGACGTTGGGTTCTGTCGACCCCGATTTATAATTTTTTTATTTTCAAACAAAATGCAACAACACCATGACGTTGGGGTGCAATGTCAATCTGACGTCATGTTGACATCTTGTGCCTGCTAGGTGTTTAAGGCCATTTCGGTCATCATACAGTAAACATACAGTCTAGCATTCTGTCATCTTCTCATCAGTGACATGTATCTAAACAGTCTCTGGGTCAATGCATGTAAAGATTTTGGACATCTTGGACACTTTAAAGACTTCCAAACAGTTTGCTGCAATTATATATCGCCCATGTCTTCAGGTAGTTCATTATGATGCACTTTACCTTCTATGTGCAATTTGATTGAACCGTAATCACAGGGCTGATTTTTCTCATCCCCGCAGACAAGAAAAAATAAAGTAGTAACTGCAGGTTGAAGGAAAGTAGTGGAGTAAAAGTACCAGTACTGCATTAACAATGTACTCAAGGGAAAGTAAAAGTACACATTTTTAAAACTACTTAGTGAATTACAATTTCTGAGAAAAACTACTCAATTACAGTGATTTGAGTATTTGTAATTTGTACTTTACACCACTGGTTTTATATTTTCAATGTGTCTGACTTGTTTTATTTTTATCCTCTGCATAACATTTTTTTCCTGCTATTCTTGTATTTAAGTTAAACTTAAAGAACTTGAGAATTAGGTGTAAAGGCGCTATATAAAAATAAATAATTATTATCTGTGATTTTGTTTTTGTAGTACTGTGGTCCGGTGGGACATGACATTTTGTTCTACTATGTGCACTAGGGTTGGGCATCTAAGCTATAATGCCGATCCGATACGCATCTCGATACAAAGAATACGATCCGATATATTAGCGATACATTTGTGACATATTGCGATGCAACACGATACGATTTACACCCATATCACGATACGATGCGATATTTCAGCACTAACTAATTAGATCAAGTTTATGAGATGATGTGAAAGAGGATGCTGTGCCATTGAATGAGTTTGATTATTTATTAACCAAGCAAAACCAAGACTTTTTTACAAACTGGCTCTTCTCTCAGAGCCAGAGTGTCAGTTTACAGTAGAGGGCCATTTTAGAACATATAGCACATATTATTTAAGTATTTTCAAGATAAACAGAATGTATAAGTGCAATATATATTAAAATATGTATATATTTGCACTCTTTCAACATAAATAAATTTAGCATTGCACAACAAGAATTGTGATTTAACTTTTCAACTATGAAAACAAGTTTTACAAAGATATATTTTGCCACTGAATATTCAAAACTTAAGGTGGTGAACTAGCAGTGTTATGCTGCGTTGAAACATCACTGTCACTGGAAACAACAGGCTAATAAAAATATAACAAACCAGCAATCCTCTTGCTGTGAGGTGGTCAAACTACCCACTGTGCCACCGTGACACCCAATTATTTTTATCATTATTATTATTAATATTATTATTATTATTATTAAATAAAAATTAACAGGAGGAGGTGTTTAAAACCTTCGTTCTCCGTGACACTAGGCTGAATATCTTTGCAGATGAACAATGCAATAGCATTCGTTATTGGCGTAGAGCGAGCAGAACTGTTGCGCATGGAAAAAAAAACTTTCAATGCTTTTCTCACCACTTTTGGAGCTGGTTGAAGCAGTGCGAAAGCCGGGGATGCAGAAACACTGGAAGATGCTTTCACAACAACACCGTGGCGCCGCTTCAAGTGAGATATCAGATTAGTCGTACTGCCCGCGTATTTTACAGATGCGCGGCACATTTTGCAAATTGCATCTGTCCTGTCATGTCGTCCATCCTTAAATCCATAATGTTGCTTGCCATACTTTAGATTTAAAACTCAGTGGGGAATAAAATGTTTGTTTTGCTTCTCGCGCTTTCTGAGGGCGCTCCACTAGCTTCATCCGCACACCTGATACACTGAGTTGTAGTGTGTGCACATCCGCAAATCCGTTGCTAAGGCTTACTTTATGTAGGTCGATTAAATTATGCGCCAAAAACAGGTTGACAACACTTGTTAATAAATAAAAAATACATTCTATATTAAAAATAAAAGCTGTATCTCGGAAAAATCGATGCATCTCGCAAAAACCGATGCATCTCGATTTGCTTCCAAAATTTCATTCATCCTCTGCTGCTCAACCGATGCACTCGCATCGTGAACGCGCATAACCGCGTATCGATACATATCGGTTAATCTTCCCATCCCTAATGTGCACACAATAAAGCTCGACTTAATAAAAGCTTCAAATTTGCTTTTGAAAAACATAAATCAGTGTTGGTTTTTATTATACATATATTTATATGCATATGCTTATTTTTTAGGTCTTTTTACAGTACCTGCATTTCCTTTATCTTAAATATTCTCAAGATGTCCACAAACAAATCAGAGCTCTGCGCATCCCAAGTATTTCTCAGGTTAGTCAACAAATAATTTTAAACCGTTATTATTCAGTTTGCATCTGACTAAATATATATATTTCTTATTATTATTTTAAGGTCATTGACTGGGCGTCCCTGATACTTGATGCTCATTTCACAGTTTTGGCTGTGGCACCAGAAGCCAAAAGTTTAGTGTCTGATCTTCATAAGTTCACAAGATCACAGGTAAGGTTTTTTTTTTTTTTTTTTTTTTACCAATAAGAAATGATAGTTTGTGTGTGCATGCATGTGTAGGGCTTGTCCCTTTCTGGATTTTCCTAGTCACCCATTATCACCTGATTATGAATTTAATTGAATAGGGTATATACACAAAGACTTTACATTTTTTAATGAGCCAACTCAAGCGGTTTGAGTGATTTGTTATCCCATTACAAAATGTGGTGGAAATTGGGCTAACAATCTATGGAGAGTTCAAAACAACAGATTTTCTAATTTATGATGGTGGACAGGAAATAGTGTCAATTAGGAAATAAATTATATCATTGTTCTATGTATGATCCAAGAAATCTGCAAGACCCGTCTCATGACAATAGACAAAACTATGCAAAAGTCATTTGTCGTATGTAGGACTCCTATTGCTAAAATTTAATGCGTTGTTAGTTTTACCCAGAGGGTGGTGCAAACTGATGTAGTTTGGCTGTAGTGATTTAGCCTGTAATGTCATCTGGCAGCATTACATCAAGTAATGCAGTAAGTAGTTAAAAGTTATTACCAAATTTGTAAGTTTCATTGATAATGGCTAATTATCAATGATGCCATTGATGGTGCTGCCAACAAATGTTTTGTTTGAAACAATGTAATGTTTCAGTTTCTTACTGTGTGGCAGTTTCAAAATGCAAAGTTAAATTATAGGTATAAGAACGTTCGAGGTTACAGAAGTAACCCTTCGTTCCCCGAGGAGCAAACGCCATCCTTTTAAGCTGAAGAGACTTTCAAACAGCTAAGGGACAGTTATTATGGCGACGGAGTATAGCACTTCCGTTCCCCTCCTCGGGGAACGAAGGGTTACTTCTGTAACCTGAACGTTCCCCTTCGGTTGGGGAACTTCAGTGCTATTAAGTGGATTTGATCTTTGTGAAAATTCACGAAATGGGAAAACTATGGACTGCACCTTTCCAACGCCCCCAATGAGGGGATAGTCAAGCAACCGTGACGAACCCATATCATGGGAGGCGCGGTCCTCCAACGTGTCCTTGGCCCTAATTTATCCTACTTCAACAGAAGTCTTACGGATTTAGATATATTTTTTGGGAAGTCGTGAGCATCTAGATAATACTAGGAAATATGACAGTACGTTGGGAAGCGGGCAATCCCCATAGGGAGGACGCTGCTGAGGCCATCCGTTACCCAAGGGGGGATAGATGGCAGAGTTTACATATGGACTAGCCCTAAAAAGGGGGAGTACGCATAGCAAAAGAGTGGTTAGCGGAGAGGGAAGACACGGGTCCGCCCAGGGGGGGGACTTAACCGTGGCGGAATAAGCATATGGGATCCCCTAGTGGGGATCACGCATAGCAGGCACCTATACCCAAAACACGGGCTGACCAGCGGGCAGACCTACAACGTAGTGGGCCAGCAAGTGACTCCTCCGCTGAGTCAGTGCTGGGGGCCACGGAGGAATCTGCAGGGCTCACCTGACGGGGAACTTTACTGACAGATAAAAAAGCGCACGTATCTCCGTGTAAGGGAAAATGGCGCAGCAAGTGTGTCTCAACACCCTACCGAGTTGTTTCCTCAATCACCAAAGGGTTACCTAATACCCTTAAAGAAACCGGCTACACTCGCAGATTGTAAAACCTTGCAAATGTGTTGGATGTCGCCCAGCCCGCAGCTCTACAGATGTCTGTTAGAGAGGCGCTGCGTGCACGCGCCCAAGAGGATGCAACGTTCCGAGTGGAGTGTGCACGCACTCCCGGGGGTCGCGGCTGACCTCGACTCGAATAAGCGAGTGAAATGGCATCCACAATCCAGTGGGATAATTTTTGTTTTAAACTGGCACTTCCCTGCTGCCGACCGCCATAACAGACAAAGAGCTGCTCAGATGATCTAAAATTCTGAGTACGGTCCACATAAATGCGCAGAGTGCATTTCACTACCTGATCTCTAAAGGGGGTGGTAGGAACCTTGGGCGTGAGAGTAATCCGGCCCGAATTCCAGGCACGAGTCACTGACCGAAAATAACCACCAGGTCCCCGACCCTCTTGATGGAGGCCAACACGACCAGCAGAGCTGTCTTCAGGGACAGAAATCTTAGAGATACTGATTCGAGTGGCTCAAAGGGATCTGCTCGCAAACTGAGAACGAGATCCCAAGAGGGCATGAAAGGGGGGTGAGATGGATTAATTCGCCTAGCACCCCTAAGGAACCGGATGATGAGGTTATGCTTTCCCACGGTGCTGTCAGCTACCGCGTTATGATAAGCGGAGATGGCGGCCACGTAAACCTTGAGAGTGGAGGGCGACAGCCTGCTGTCCAACCTCTCTTGAAGGAAAGAGAGCACAACACTGATCTGGCAGTTTCGGGGGTCTTCTCTGCGAGAGACGCACCATTCAGTGAATAGACTCCACTTCAGGGCGTAGGCGCGCCTCGTGGAGGAGGCTTTAGCCTGAGTGATGGTATTAACCACCGCAGTCGGTAGGTTACCTAAGTCTTCCTTGCGTCTAGGGACCACACGTGGAGTTTCCAAAGATCGGGGCGAGGGTGCCATATGGTGCCCTGTCCCTGAGTGAGTAGGTCCTCTCTCAAAGGGATCCGCCAGGGGAGGGCTGTCGCGAGGATTGAGAGTTCTGATATCCAGGTCCTGTTGGGCCAAAGGGGCGTAACTAGCAGAACCTGTTTCTCGTCTTCCCTGACCTTGCACAGTAACTGTGCAAGCAGGCTCACTGGGGGAAACGCATACTTGCGCATGCCCCGAGGCCAGCTGTGGGCCAGTGCATCCGTGCCGAGAGAGCCCTCGGTCAGGGAAAAAAACAACTGGCAATGAGTGTTCTCGGGGAAAGCAAACAGATCGATCTGGGCCTCTCCGAATCGCGCCCATATCAGCTGAACAGACTCAGGGTGGAGTCTCCATTCTCCAGGGCGTAACAGCTGTCGTGAGAGAGCATCGGCTGCACGATTGAGCGTGCCTGGAACGTGAAGAGGAGCAGAGGAGCAGACGGCGGGCGAGCTGAGACATGCGGCGAGAGCGCATACCCCCCATGCGGTTGATATACGCCGCCGTACTGTCCGTCCTGACCAGCACCTGTTGCCACTCCAGCACCGGTAAAAAGCAGTGGAGAGCGAGGAACACTGCCAACAGCTCTAGGCGATTGAAATGCCAATGCAACTGGGCACCCTTCCACAGGCCTGCAGCTGCATGCCCGTGACACACGCCCCCCCAACCCGTGTTGAAAGAGGCACACCGGCCTGTAGGAACGAGGGGTCGTTCCAAGGGCTGAGGGCGCGGCAACACAGCGCAGTAACAGAGACCCGGTGTGTGCCCGCGTGCCATGCGCGTCTTGGGACCCGATCGTGAAGCCAGTGCTGCAGTGGTCTCATATGGAGCAATGCGAGCGGCGTTACGGCGGCTGCGGATGCCATATGCCCCAGGAGCCTCTGAAAGAACTTTAGTGGGACCACTAGTTTGATGTCGAGCTCTCTCAGTTCAGCAACAGGCGAGCGCGTTTCTCGGAGAGGTGCGCTACCATGGTGATCGAGTCCAGCTCCATCCCGAGAAAAGAGATCCTCTGCACGGGGGCGAGTTTGCTCTTTTCTCGGTTGACCTGAAGCCCCAGTAGGTGATGCCGAAGCACCTTGTCCCTGTGCATAATCAATTGCTCCCGCGAGTGGGCTAAAATCAGCCAGTCGTTGAGATAATTGAGTATGCGGATGGCCGCGAGCCGAAGGGATGCTAAGGCATCCTCCGAGAGTTTGGTGAAGACCCGCGGAGACAGGGGAAGGGGAGGACCTTGTACTGCCACGCTCGACCCTCGAACGCAAACCGCAGAAATTGGCGGTGGCGTGGAAGAATGGAGACATGGAAATACGCGTCCTTCAGGTCTATGGCTGCAAACCAAGCTACCAGCTTGTGCAGACAGGGGTTCAAAACGCACAGATCTAGGATTGGTTGTGACCCACCGCTCTTTTTGGGTACGATGAAGTATGGGCTGTAAAACCCACTCTCCATCTCGGCTGGAGGAACTGGCTCGATTGCACCCTTCGCCAGGAGGGCAGCAATCTCCTCTCGCAAGACAGGGGCGGACAGGGGCTTGACCCTAGAGAAATACACGCCCGTGAACTTGGGGGGGGCCGTTTCGCGAACTGAATCGCGTAACCGAGTCTGATTGTACATATGAGCCACCGCGAGGGGCTGGCCCGTGCTAACCAGGCAGGCAGAGCCCTCGCTAATGGAATCATCGCTACAATCGCTGACGTACCAGCGGTGGGGCAGCACGGTGTGGGTGTGCTGATCCGGGAAGCACGAGGGTCCCGCGGAAGAGCTGGAGGAGAGCGATTCGCTCTGACTCCGCACCCTGACTCCGGAGAGGGGGCTGGAGGGCTGAGGGAAGGGAGACCGTCCCCCCAGCGCTCGTGAGCCACTGGCGAAGCACGTAGAATCTGCGAGCCGGAAAGCAGCGCGTCACGGACTGACAGAGTTCGTGCTGTCACATCCGGGGAGGGAAAAAGTGCTCTTTCATTAGTGTTTTGGTGGCACTGAAAAGTACCGTTGTAATTGGGGCCCCGCCCTCCAGTGGGGAAAGAGCAAGTTTCCTCGTCTCCGGATGGCCTGTCTCAGGGACGCTTCGCGGTCCGTCGGACTTAACGGTGCCCTGGGCAGGGGGGGCTGCCTGCTTTCAAGGTGTACGCCACGCCCGCTTGGCCGGAGGCACAGGCGGGGGCAGGGCAGCACTCATTGGCGGGCGCCCTCGGCGAGGAGCAGCGGAGGTGGATGGCTCGGCGGGCGGAGCAGGCTTACGGCTGCGCCGATAGATTACATTGCCCATCGCATCCGATTGCTCTTTCACCACCTTGAATTACTGGGTGAATTCACCGACGGTGTCGCCAAACAGGCCAGCCTGGGATATGGGCGAGTCAAGAAAGCGAACTTTGTCAACATCGCGCATATCGGCCAGGTTTAGCCAGAGGTGGCGTTCCTGAACCACAAGTGTGGACTTCGTCCTCCCCAGCGCACACGCGGCGAACTTAGTAGTCCGAAGAGCATAGTCGGTCGCAGCTCCTCCGAAGAGCTCATGTAGTAAGCCTGGGTTAGACCCGCCTTCGTGCAGCTCGGCCAGCGCCTGCGCTTGGTAGTGCTGGTAGGTGGCCATCGCATGCAAAGCAGAAGCAGCCTGGCCCGCAGCCTTATAAGCTCTGGCTCCGAGGGAGGCAGACAACCTACAGGCTTTGGACGGGAGGCGAGGCAAACCCCGCCACGTAGAGGCGCCACACGACAAAGATTGACCGCGATAGCGTGCTCCACTGACGGGATCGCCTCATACCCCCTGGCAACTCTGCCGTCAAGGGCTGTGAGGGCGGAGGGACACGCAGCACGGGCAGAGAAAAGTGCCCTACAAGACTGCGTGAGCCTACTGTTCACTTCCGGGAAGAAGGGGACGAGAGGCTTCGAAGGCTTCGCCTTCTGGTCCTCTACGTAGCACCCATCTAGTCCAGTGGTTCCCAACCTTTTTCTTTGGGGCCCCCCCCCCCCATGAACATATACAAACATTGGAGCCCCCCCACCATATAAATACACACGCACGCTCACACATATGTACTGTATATATATATATATATATATATATATATATATATATATATATATATATATATATATATAATATGTATATACATATGTGTGTGTGTGTGTTTGTGTAATATTAATATATAGTAATATGTTTAGAAAATATTAATCAGTTTTAACTTGTCTTGGCCTTCAATAAAACCAAAATCTAGGTAGGCTTTGTCATACTGTCTAATCTTTTTCTTTGTCTAATCGCGAGTGAGCAAAATTTAAATAATTATTTAAAGTTATTTATTTTAATTATTTTCACTATTATGTTGAAATTTTTAGCATGTGTTTAGATTTTTTTTTTTGGTACTTAAAAATACATATATAATAGTAGGGCTGCTCGATTTTGGGAAAAATCATAATCACGATTATTTTGGTCATAATTGTAATCACGATTATTCAAAACATTGCCAGTTAAAGTCAAAATTATTAGCGCTCCTGAGATTTGTTTTTATATATATATATATATATATATATATATATATATAAATATTTCCCAAATTATGTTTAACAGAGCAAGGAATTTTTAACAGTATTTCCTGTAATATTTTTTCTTCTATTTGTTTTATTTTAGCTAGAATAAAGAAAGGTTTAAATATTTTGAAACCAATTAAAGGTCAATATTATTAGCCCCCTTAAGCAATATATATTTTTGATTTTCTGCTGAATAAACTACCGTTATAATGACTTGCCTTATTACTCTAATTAAGCCTTTGAACTGCACTTTAATCTGAATGCTTGTATTTTGAAAAATATCTAGTAAAATATTATGTGCTGTCATTATAGCAAAGAAATCAGTAATTAGAAATGAGATATCAAAACTATTATGTTCAGAAATATGTTAATAAAATATTCTTTCCATGAAACAGAAATTGGGCAGGAAAAGGTTTGTTTATATTCAAGAGGGCTAATAATTCTGACTTCAACTGTATACATAGTTATTTTCCACCCTGCAAAGGAAAGAGAAATAAATACAATAGAATAAAAATATGAAACAAACTGTGCTTTAAGCATCTTCACTGTAAGAAAAACACTTTAGCTAACAGTTACAGCAGTCCTTCAGTCTAGAGCAGCGAGAGTTTTCTCGTTATGTTTGTTTAATAATGATAAAAACAGCCGGCAGAAGGATTATGGCGCGCTGTCTCTTTAATGGTTTCTCTTTCACGTCTTTTGATCCTCAACTCGTTTGTTTATTACACAAATGAGGGTAAATGTAAATAATCACTAAACACCGCGTTTTGACACATATTTGACCATTAAAGGGCTCACGTTAAGATGACTTTAGATGTCTGCGCTCCTCTGCTCGTCTCAGTGAGTGAATGCTGACCGGCCGCATGCTTCTGACTGCGTGATCGTGCTGCACACACACATAAGCTCTTTCGCGCTTTTAAGAGCAACACGTTTACAACTGGAATGTGGCAAAATATGATGCAATAATCATTTATCTCGATTAATGCTTTTTTATAATCGTTTGAAACCGAAATCTAAATCGGATTTTCTATTAATTGCAAAGCCCTTTATAATAGTGGAGCATTTTTATGCCTTTTTCTACCTCAATACTTATGGACCCCAGGTTGGGAACCACTGATCTAGTCGGTCCGGCCGCGGAGCTGGGGGATGAACCAGCTCCAACTCCACGGCCGAAGCAGACCAGGAAAGCACGGCTAACATGTCCGCTTCAGGATCCGATTTGACAGCGCTCACCTGCCCGGAGGGGGCGAGCGGGTCCGGATCTTCATCGGACAGTGAAAGTCCACCCTCCGATGCCGCGGAGGACATCTGATCTCCGGTGTCAGCGAGCGTGAGAGCTACCATCTGGTTAGAAGGATTACTCCCACTGGCCGAAGCTTGGATGGAGCGCCGTGAGGAGCGAGAGGTTCGCGAGCCCGTGGGCGGCGGATTATCTCCCACTGGAACCCTCAGATCTGCCCGAGTGCCCGCTGCTTTTTTAGAACAGGAGGCACTCTCTTACGAAAGTTAGCCGCGATCTTAGCTGTGCATCGGTCATGGCATCGCAATGACGACATGAACCGCCCGCGAGCACCGCATTAATATGCTGGATCCCCAAACATGCAATGCAGTGATCGTGTCCATCATCCGGAGCCAGGAAACCCTCGAATCCAGAAATGCACAGTCGGAGCGCCATCTTGAAAAGGACGTGCTGCACGACTGTGTTGCTCTTTTAGGAAAGTTTTAACAATACGCACCGCTCTGGAGGACCGGACCCAAAAAACCGCAGGCAAGGGAGAAACCCAGCTCGACCGTCTGCCGCCGCAAAAACCCACTCTGGACCAGGAGACACTCTTTCGCTCTGAAGTGCTGAATAGCAAGAGGAACCCTCATCGACTCACTCAGAAAGGATCTGAAGCGAAAAGGATGGCGTTTGCTCGCTCCAGGTGTGTTATATGCTGGGATAATTGGCGATGCAGCACACCTGCGCAAGCTTACGCTGCCAATTCATTTCATTCATTCGTTCAATACTCTCCAGACTAGCGGCTTCTGATCCGAATCCTCCCATTTCGTGGATTTTCACAAAGATCAAATCCACTTAATAGCACTGAAGTTCCCCAACCGAAGGGGAACTGATCGAATAAATGAACTAATGTCGGCTTAATCTCAAGTTAACTCATGATCATGTGATTAATCGCAAACTTAAATGTTTTATATATATATATATATATATATATGTGTGTGTGTGTGTGTAACAAATTTTTATTGTTTCACTTTTTAGGTAAAACTGTATGCTGAACTAGGCAAAATCGAGGGAAGTCTTCAATCGCTCAAAAAGCCTAAATCCACTGAACATACTGGTGTGTACTCCATAGAAGTAATTGAGCTCTTTTAGATGACCTGCACAGTTTGAATAAAATATTTACTGTCCTGCATTTTTCACTTTTTATTTTTTCTGTTTTTAAATGTCTTTTTTTAATCATTCAAAATTCTGAAATAAAGCTTTTGTGCTTAAGTCTCTACTATATTTTACATATGTTTGCTTTTGAGTCTTGTCCCGTCACCTAATGAAGTTTTGTTTTGTTGACATTGAGCTAAAAAATCTAATTAAACTACGAAACCCAACCTTACTGTCTTCTATGGTACTGCTTAATGCTGAGTGTTTCCCTTACCATTTTATAAGAGGGTGTGCCCTGCCACCCATAAAAGTGGATTCATTTTCATTTCATTTTTCATATATAGCACCAAATCCCAACAGAATTATTTGTCTTCTTTCCTACAGAACAGGTCTATTTCAATTCGGTTCAATTCATCTTTATTTGTATAGCGCTTTTACAATGTAGATTGTTTCAAAGTAGCTTCACACAAGATTATAGTGAATTGAAACGGTGTCAGTCCAGTTTTCAGAGTTTCAGTTCAGCATGGTTTAATTCTCACTGCTGAGAGTCCAAACACTGAAGAGTAGTCCATGGATCCGCAGCTCTACAAGTCCTGAACTGTGCAGAAAAACTTCACCAAGTGGCGAAAGTAAAGGATAAGTTGAGCACAACCATTTCTCCTTTGACCAAATGTCTTGTGCAGAGGTGCAGTCTAGGTGCCAGAGGCTGGAGAACTCTGGATGTCAGCAAAGACTTGTCTGTCCCTGGAGTCTCATAGGATTCAGACACTCTTTACTCCTACATGACCACTACAGCAGCTGCTCAGGATGAGGCCTTATCTGGGATTGTCGAAACCTTGGGATCATCTTTTCACAGGTCTTGGGTCACATCAGTGGCACTGCATAATCTCTGGGGGCCTCAGGATGAGAATCCCCAGGTGGAAAAGGAGAATAAAGAGAATAATTAGCGTAGCTGCTATTCATAGTGTATATAAACAAGATGCATGGAGCACATTCGTACATCATACCTTTATGTGATGCTTTGAATGTATGATTTACTAAAAACATAGGTCTTTAATCTAGTTTAAAACTAGAGTTTTTTCTTATATTAAACAAAAAAGACTTGTGTTATTTACACACACACACAGAAACAGTGACCGGTCCAAGAATGCATGACTTAAACCCTCTGTGAGTCTACACCACAGGTGTCAAACTCGGTTCCAAAAGGGCCGCAGCTCTGCACAGTTTAGTTCCAACCCTAATAAAACACACCTGATCAAACTAATTGAGTCCTTCAGGCTTGTTTGAAACCTACAGGTAGGTGTATTGGAGCAGGGTAGGAACTAAACTGTGCAAGGCTTCGGCCCTCCAGGAATTGAGTTTGACACCCTTGGTCTACACAATGTACATTTTGATGCGTGTGTTTGTGTACTTGACAGTTTAGGCACAAGGAAAACTGATCATGCGCTGTCTGAAGCCAGATTTATAAGCTCACCTGGCTCTGAAGAACAAACCTTCACTAAACGATTTTGCATAAGCTGGGATAGATTGCTTTTTAGCTAAACCTTTATTCGGTGTGATTTCGCTAATAGCAGCTAGTTAATTGAGAACAAACTGTGCCTGAATGGTAATTAATGTTCTATGATGAGCTTGATTACTTTTGATTTGGCGGGAACCTAAAAATTCGAGAGGGTGCTCGCTGCAGAGCCATTTGAGGAGAGCTGAGCTCCAGCGAGGGGGAGCATGACCTGTCGCTCCTCCTCCTGTAAGCTGTTTTAATGCGTACACCAACCCCACCTTAACCCTACCCCCAGTGACATCACTCGTAGAAGAAGTGCAAAAAAGGTGGAGCTTAAGTTTAAGCTCCCCCTCGCTGGAGCTCAGCTCTCCTCAAATGGCTCTGCAGCGAGCACCACTTGAAAAATTCCGGTCCTCAAGCTAAGGTCTCTTCCACCTTCAACCCACAACAGAGGCCAAGCCATCCAGCTTTGAAGACAGTTCATCAGTGTCAGCAAATGTTTCTCATCATTGCTTGGATTAAGGGTCCTGCAAGCAGAAGTAAAAACATACGAAAAACAAAACAGCGGATCAAAGTCCAGAATATGAACATAAATATGCAAGCCCTAATAGTCCTCCAGAAGTAAACAATCCATAACATGCATTGATACATCCTCTGATTACTATAATTTGCTCCAAATCTAAATCCAAACATCCAGGCTAATTCTAAGACTCAGAGTTCCCCTGATCAGTCACAAAAGGTCATCTACTCGACCTAAGCCACACAGGATTCAAATTCATGACCTGCGAAAACATCTTTATCTTCACCAGTCTCAAAACATTTATCAGCATGTTCTGTAACTTCCATTTAGGGTAATTTTTACATTAACACGCATTAAACATGCCAACAGCACAATAGTCCAATTCAGCACCATTACCATGTTTAATCATCACCTTGCTGAACTCCATGTCAGTCAACTTAACATATATTTTTATTCAAATAATGATGTAATTGTAGTGATGCAACACATTCCTCTGTATCATTGATAGGAAGTGTACAAGCACCCTTGTCCTGGCTATAATGAGCCAAATTCACCTTCACAGTTAACAAACTAATATCAAATGCACTCTCCTAAATGAATAAACACTATTATTGCACTCCTGACGTTGCGCCAGACCCTCAGTCACCTCAAAGAGACTAGATGTAGATATAACTTGTTACCTAGAGACCAAGAAAGATATTATGGTTTTTACAAAACTATTAATCCAATTTATTATTATGCAAGAAAAGAGATTGTGAATCGATTTCTTTTGTTTCCACTTTTAAGGGGTTTAACACAATTTTAGTCTAATTCAACAAAGATCAAACATGAATAATTTAAACTCAAGTATTTTAAAACAGAATTAAGACTACCTTAGAATTATCTTCTCAACTTGTCATTTGTACCATATAACTTTACTCTGACTAAACCATTCAACAAAATCAGAAGCAGATAATATGATCTTGTATAAAATTCATTTAATTCTTACTGTCTGGTCGATTAGAAATGCTCACAGGTTAGCTATCTGCTTTAACTTTGATTATTTGAAAATCTTTCATAATTTTCATTTGACAGTAAAACCTGTTTGAAAGCATTATCAATTGAACAAGAACAGACTGTTTTACCAATTCTATTATCACATATAATTAAAACTCTTGCTTGGATCCAAAGGATCCTCAAGCCTGGGGCTTCCTCCCGTTGGCAGAGCGAGAGGGGAGCCTGAGCTCGGTGGATCTCAGAACTCCCCGGCTGCGATAGCTAAGGGAACAGAGGGGTTAGATAAATGCTTAATTGTTATATGTGTTGAATGTCTTTGGATGGTGGGAGGAAACCGGAGAACCCGGGGAAAACCCACATGGACATGGGGAGAACATACAAACTCCTCACAGAAACGCCCACCGACCCTAAGGGACCAGGGCCTGCAGTGTTCTTGCTGTAGGGCTCGTCGTGCTAACCACTGGGCCGCCGTGCCGCCCAATCAGATGTAAAAGAGGAGAATAGGGGAGGAGGGAGGGCTCTTCCAAACGAAGATAAAATGAGCTGGAAACTGGTTATTTATAGTAGCTTAGGGCTCATATGATTGGAAGATAGTGATTAGCAAATACGGGACCGGCCGTAATAAATTATAAGCACATGATCCTCTCAAAATTAGTTTATGAATAAACCTCACTTTAAGTTCACACTTAGCTGATGATTTATAAAAGCTTATTTGGCATGCTGTCCCGGGAGAGAGCCCAGAGCTAAAGGGATCCTCGAGCCTGGGGCTTCCTCCTGTTGGCAGAGCGAGAGGGGAGCCTGAGCTCGGTGGATCTCAGAACTCTCCAAGTTGCAGTAATTAATCGCTCGGGACAGAAGCTGCGTATTTATGAAAAAAACAAAAACAAAAAGCCAGGAGAATAGAGCTACATCCGGCTGCTGGATATCAAGTGGAAGGAAAGATAGGTTCAAGCAGGAGACATAAAGTAGATAGGGTTATAAAGGGTAAAGAGACTGCAGCTATAAGGGGGCTGGACATAATGTAGTAAGATGAGCAGAGCTTGGGGTGAAGTCTAAACAGGAGAGAAGAGGTGATTGGAAGTTGAGTGTAGAAGAGAGGATTCTGAATAAATCCTGCGGGAGTTGGAGCTCAAAGGTACCCCTGCGGGGGTCAGAGCTTTGTGGTTGGGTCTAAAAAGGAGAAGGAAGTGGTTTGAAGCATAGTGTAGAGGTGAAGACTCTGGGTAACTCCTGCGGGAGTTGGAGCTCGAAGAGACCCCTGCGTGGGTCGGAGCTTGGGGGTAGAGTCTAAACGAAGAAGAGAGATAGCAGAGCGTAGAGGAGAGGACTCTGGTAACTCCTGCGGGAGTTGGAGCTCGAAAGGACTCCTGCGGGGGTCAAAGCTTAGAGGTGGTGTCTAAAAAAGGAGGAGAGAGGTAGTTGGAAGTGGAGTGTAGAAGTGAGGACTCTGGGTAACTCCTGCGGTAATTGGAGCTCGAAGGGACCCCTGTGGGGTCAGAGCTTGGGGGTAGAGTCTAAACAGGAGAAAGGAAGTAGCAGAGTGTAGAAGAGGATTCTGGGTAACTCCTGCGGGAGTTGGAGCTTGAAGGGACCCCTGTGGGGGTCAAAACTTAGAGGTGGTGTCTAAAAAGGAGAAGAGAGGTACTTGGAAGTGGAGTGTAGAAGTAAAGACTCTGGGTAACTTCTGCGGGAGTTGGAGCTTGAAGGGACCCCTGTGGGGGTCAGAGCTTTGGGGGTAGAGTCAAAACAGGAGAAAGATAGTAGCAGAGTGTAGAAGTGAGGATTCTGGGTAACTCCTGCGGGAGTTGGAGCTCGAAGGGACCCCGGCGGGGATCAGAGCTTAGCGGTGGCGTCTAAAAACTGAAGAGAGGTATTTTGAAGTATAGTGTAGAAGAGAGGACTCTGGGTAACTCCTGTGGGAGTTGGAGCTTGAAGGGACCCCTGTGGGGGTCAGAGCTTTGGGGGTAGAGTCAAAACAGGAGAAAGAAAGTAGCAGAGTGTAGAAGTGAGGATTCTGGGTAACTCCTGCGGGAGTTGGAGCTCGAAGGGACCCCGGCGGGGATCAGAGCTTAGCGGTGGCGTCTAAAAACTGAAGAGAGGTATTTTGAAGTATAGTGTAGAAGAGAGGACTCTGGGTAACTCCTGTGGGAGTTGGAGCTCGAAGGGGCCCCTGCGGGGTCAGAGTAGAGTCTAAACAGGAGGAGAGGGATCGTTAGAGGTAGAGTGTAGAAGAGTATAGTTGGGAGTAGAGTGTAAAGGAGAGAAAAGGAACAAGAGGCTGAAAGGTAGGGTTATAAGAACTGAAAGTTGAGAAAGCTGGAAGTAGGGAACAAGTACAAATATTATACACACGCACAAACACATGCACATACACAAAAGCATATGAATACAAACATTAAGATTTGTAAATTACTATGGATGACGGCACTTGCAGGAGTCAGGTGGACAACATGTAAGAGTGTCAAGGAGAGGACAAAGGACTTCTGCGGGGGGATGATTTGGATGACTCTTGCGAGAGTCTAGGCTCAGTTAGACACCTGCGGGCGTCGGAGCCGGGTGTGAGGGGGCTTGGGGTTTGGTTAAAGCCTGTTGGGCATCCTTAAGGTGGTATTTGCTGAGGCGAAAGTAAGATTTGACAGCTTCAGAAGACCAGCAATCGAGGGTCTGAATCTGCTGGTGGGAGAGCCCATTAGAGGCTGCTTTAGTGGCCGCGCCAATCCTAAATGAGTGGCTGGAAAAGGGCTTTGGGGGAAACGCCAGAGAGGCGAAGAACTTCTTTAAGGTGTTTTTGAAACCAGAACTGAGTTACTAGACGGTTATCGTCATCAGTAAAAAGCAGGGCTAGAGGGTTAGCCTCCTGGGATCTTCTTAGATTAAGGTAGGCTTGGAGGGTTTGGAAAGGGCGGATGGGTGAAGGTAGGTTAAAAACAAGAATAAAGTGTCCCTTATGGGATTGATCTGTTTTGCTTTGATAAGGAAAGAAATGGTTTCCTTATCTTGCAAAGCTAGATCTGAGATAGTTGGGTGGAGTAAAGGGGTTAAATTTGGATGTCACTGTTAATTCAGAGCATCTGAGGAATCCAAAAAAATGCTAGGTTGAACATAGCATCGAAGGTGCAGGCTGTATGGAAAGAAATGTAACCTTTACAGAGGGTGTAGTTGCACGAGGTAAGGATTTTGAGTGTAATGGGTTGTCTAGAATCGGGGGTGGTGGGGTGGGTTTTCTGAATGTCTTTGATAAGGAGGAAGGTTTGCGAATTCGTGATAGCATCGGAAGGGGACCCGTGGTTCAATTTATGAAAGAATTGAATCCCACTGAGATAGCTCTTTATTGAACTGGCTTGTAAGTGGCAGGATACAGTGCTTTATATACATATATTTTTCACAATTGAGAGTTTTTATTTTTAATAATATTTTTTTTGGTGGGGGTGGGAGGGTGGGTAGGTGACAACCCAATGTGTGTCTCCTGATGAGCTCCAGCTGGGACCGATCTGTGATGATGAGGTGACAGCTGGGGTGAATCCGGGACCAAGACAACGTGTCATCAGTATACTCGCCACAGTATTAGTATCGTTATAAGTGTACCGCAAAACGCACTAGCTCGCTTTTGGATTCCACATAAATTTACCACAAATTTTGTGAATACACTGATGCCTTTCATTCACGTCTGAATGAGAACCTAAAAGCGTTCCGTTACTACCCACTACTTCACAGACAATCCCTAGTCTATAATATTCTAAATCTTCCTACCTTTCTTTTTGTTGATTGATTAATGGTATTAGTAAACAATTGCCTCGCGTCCTCCACTTAACTGTAGGGATGGTATACAGTTTAACCCAAAGAATGATCAGTCAGTCAGATTGCAGTTTCATCAGCAAAAGCCAGCTTTAACACTCGCAATGTGTTCCTAGGGCGCTCTGCTTGCAATCACCAATCAATAACAATTATACTCTCACATAACACCATTAACTCCGTCATATATATAGGTGTTCTAACCTGATTGGTTAAAACACAGATAGACTAGGAAAATATCTACATGGGGTTCGTGCGTATATTCTGATCTTAAGCATAAACATCAGACATCCCTTAGACTGATTAGAGCTGACTCCAGACCTGTGAAATGAATCAACAATCAAATAGATCACACACTTAAAGTATAATCTGTTTCTTATCCAAGGCTGAGTGTACTCTCGGCCGTCTTTATCAAAACTGGTTTCAAACCGGTATAATCTACATTCAGGCAGTTATAATAACCTTACTACACAAAGTCTATCTTGAATAAAAAGTAGAATTACTTTAAAAGTATTAACCATAAAAATAGAAAAATCACTTTAGACATTTTAGATGGTATTAACTCATAGAAATAACAATAGAAACAGTTGCTTCCAGTCCTCAGCCCTCAGTTCCACTCAAGGTCTCCGTGACCTCTGACCTAGTTTGTTGGCTCCTGAAAAAGTTTCACAGACAGGGAAATGCACTAAACATTCTTACAAAATGCAGTGTGTTTAACTTACTCATTAGTTAAAATCATTTTAAAGTTAAATAATCAAATAATTATATTTAATAAAAATAATGAGAAACAGGACATGCAAAAAGGATAAATGTTGTTCCATGATGAGACTGATTAGAAGGCAGAAATCCGGATCCTTCAACAGAATTTTTTATTTTTTTTTTGCAATTATTTTAGGCTACTTGATACATCAGACTTTTAATGGCCTATTTGATTTAAAGTGAGAACACAATAAAAAGCAGCTCAGTTTTACTTGTACAGAAATTTGTTGAACAACCGCAAAGGAAGTACATTATATTATCAGAATAGTTTAAAAAAATTGTCACTGTCAACTGCTTTATACTGCCAAATTGCCATTCTACAGTTTAATGTGAAGTACAGATGAATATTCAAGTGGTTAAATTCCTGTTCACTGCAGTGCTTCCTGCTGATGAGCCTGTCAATCATTCTAAATTAATTCACAATTCAAGCTGCATGCTGTGTTCATGACAACATGAAAAACTTCCAAGACTATTTGTTCCTGTTAGTTTAAATAATTAGTGGAAATTGATTAAGTTTTGCAATAAATGAGATAATTTTGACCAGAGTTCATTGCTGTTTCTAAATCATTTACATTTAGCAGATACGTTTATCCAAAGCGACTTACAAATGAGGACAAGGAAGCAATTTACACAACTATAAGAGCAACAATGAATAAGTGCTATAGGCAAGTTTCAGGTCTGTAAAGTCTAAGAAGGAAAGCATTAGTAATTATTTTATTTATTTTATTTTATTTTATTTTTTTTAGTACAGTTAGTGGTATATCCAGAGAGGCAATTGCAGATTAGGAAGTGAAGACTAGTGGAGACTAAATAGTTGAGTTTTTAGTCGTTTCTTGAAAACAGCGAGTGACTCTGCCGTTCTGATGCAGTTAGGGAGTTCATTCCACCAACTGGGCAGTTTGAACGCGAGCGTTCGGTAAAGTGATTTCTTCCCTCTTTGGGATGGAACCACGAGGCGACGTTCATTCACAGAACGCAAGTTTCTGGAGGGCACATAGATCTGCAGAAGTGAGAGCAGATAAGAAGGAGCAAAGCCAGAAGTCGCTTTGTAGGCAAACATCAGAGCTTTGAATTTCATGCGAGCAGCAACTGGCAGCCAGTGCAAATGGATGAGCAGTGGAGTGACATGTGCCCTTTTAGGGTAATTAAAGACCACTCGTGCTGCTGCGTTCTGGAGCAGCTGAAGAGGCTTGATAGAGTTAGCTGGAAGCCCCGCTAGTAGAAAGTTCAGTAATCCAGTCTGGAGAGAACAAGAGCTTGAACAAGGAGTTGAGCTGCATGTTCAGATAAGAAGGGTCAGATTTTTGTCAACACATTTGTAATCATAATGGTTTTAATAATTCATTTCTAATAACTGATTTATTTTATCTTTGTCATGATGACAGTAAATAATATTTTACTAGATATTTTTCAAGACGCTTCTATACAGCTTAAAGTGACATTTAAAGGCATTTAAAAAGACATTTTAATGTGTTTGTGTGTTGTGTTACACATAGTAATCAACAAGTAGATCTAAAAAGTTTTCAAAATTTTCTTAAGACAAGAATGGATGTATTTTCAATAGTTTTAGGACAACTTTGAGTTCTTCCAGACAGGGTCAAAGGTACAGGGGTGTCCCAGATGTGAAACTCCTTCACTCTTCTTATGGCTCTCTCAACAAGAATTTGAAGGTGTGCTATGGTTTGTGTCTTCTCAGCATCTTCTTTGCTGAACTGAGCTGCTGTTTTGAAAGGTGGTATGATGAGTTTGGCCCATCGCTCCACCAGAATATTTTGCCTGTCATATTTACAGCTGAGAAACAGGTATAAACTTAAATATAGTTGCCGACGCTTATTGCTATACATACACAGTAGTCAACATTTGAATTTAATCACAACCTTTTATCAAAGTTGTCCTAAAACTACACACACACACACACAAATGTCTTTTAGGCTGTATAGAGGTGTCTTGGAAAATATCTAGTAAAATATTATTTACTGTCATGACAAAGATAAAATAAATCAGTTATTAGAGATGAGTTATTAAAACTATTGCATTTAGAAATGTGATAGAAAAAATGAATCTCAGTTAAACAGATTTTGGGGAAAAAATAAACAGGCGGCTAATAATTCTGACTTAAACTGTACACACACACACACACACACACACATATATATATATATATATATATATACACACACACACACACACATATATATATACATATATATTCATATATATATATATATATGTATGCTAAGATATGGATGTCAACAAATGTATGTTATGTAATGTAGGATACGAATCTTGAAAACAATAAACTGAATAAAAACATGTAGCCTACAAACAATTCCAAAATGACTTATTTTAACAGTATTAACATGTTATACATTTACACAGTGCATGAGTCAAATAAAGCTTGTTGCCCTCCCTTCAGATACTCATCCATGTACGTACAGATACAGTAAAGGTCCAGGCTCCCTTTCATCAAATATTTATTACATCGCATATTTATTATACATTTACATATTATACATGTATTTAAACATTTATTATTATATACGTTAACTTCCTTATATCTCTTAACGGTTTAAAACCAAGAGCGTACGCTATGATAAAGGTACATAACACACAAATGTAAACAGCCTTTCCTAAACCATGCTGACGTATGGACTGTCACCCACCTTCGTAATTAAACACGCAATTCTTGTGGAAAAACGTATATCCTTTATTACGTTTAGAGTGTGGAGCGATAGATGTCGGTCCACAAGACAATAAACAGCCGCTGTAAATGGTAAATGTTGGCAAAGTTTTCAAAGAGGTAGTGAAGACTATAGCGTATCTGACGCTATTGCTCCGGCCGGAAGTAAGGATACGCAACTACCGCTCAACCGGATGTGCGCGCTACCGTCCGTGAAAGAGGCCTATAAACCAGAGTCAATTGATGTGTTAATTATGTGAGTCAGTGTTGGTATGACTGCAGGAGAGATGGCTTGCAAGAGATGAGAGGGAATGGGATCAAGTAGACAGGAGGTTCCATGGCTAGATAGCATGAGTTTGGACACCTCAGACTCAGAGAGCTGAGAAAAAGAGGTGAGTGTGTGTGGTGTTGGTACTGTATCTTGCATATTTGTTGTAGGTGCAGCAAATTGAGCACTGATTTTTGCAGTTTTGGTGCAAAAGAATGTAGCAAAGTCATCAGTAGTAAGTGTGGAGGATGCGGGTGGAGGAGGAGGATAGAGGAAAATGTAAAAAGTAAGCGAGGATTAGTGGCATTGTCGATTTTCTGACGGAAATATGTCTGCTTTGCAGAAGTAACCTCAGCCGAGAAAGAAGACAGAAGAGTTTGGTATGTTAAGAGCTGTGCAGGATTTTTAATTTTCCGCCATATTCTCTCTGCAGCCGGAAGTTTTGAGCGATGCTCACGTAGAGCATCCGAGAGCCAGGGTGCAGGAGGACTGGCACGGGCTGGCCTGGATGTAAGAGGACATAATCTGTCTAGACATGATGCTAGTGTGGAGCAGAGTGTATCAGTGGCACTGTTCATATCAAGTGCCGAGAGTTTGCCAGATGGAGGAAGAGAGTCTGAAACAATGGTGGATAGTCTATTGGGTGAGAGAGAGTGTAGGTTTCTGCGAAAGGCAACCAGTGTTGGAGTGTGGATGTTGAGGGACAGAAGGAAATGATCCGATATTTGTAGTGGAGTTACTAGTGTTTGATCAGCGAAGCAATGTCATGTGTAAATAAGATCTAGCTGATTACCTGATTTGTGAGTAGCAGAAGTAGGTGCTCTTTTGAGGTCAAAAGAGGCAAGCAGAGTCTAAAAGTCAGCAGCTGGCGGTCTCTCAATGTGAATGTTGAAGTCACCTAGCACCAACAAGGGAGTGTCATAATTAGAAAAAGATGAGAGAAGAACATCCAGTTCATCTAAGAAATGACCTAAGGTACCCGGTGGGAGGTAGATGACAACCACATTTATGTAGAAGGGGTGGATAATGGTGACTGCATGGAATTCAAAGGAGCTGATTGTTGGCAGAGACGGTCTCTGAGTGAATTTCCATTCTTTGAAAATCAGTAGTCCTATCCCACCCCTCCCTGTCTGACGAGGAGTGTGGGAAAAAGAGAAATTAGCAGAAAGAGCTGCATGTGTAGCAGTGTCCTCCGGCCTCAACCAGGTCTCAGTTAGAGCCATGAGATTATGGTCAGAATGTGCAGCTATGGAGGTAATAAAATCTGCCTTGTTAACAGCTGATTGACAATTCCAGAGGCCCATGGAGAGAGTTGTGAAATGAAAGATACATGTATTGAACGAAGGTTGTGAGGATTACGCCTGCAGCGTACCTCCGTGTTTTGCGAGTGTTAGTAGCAACAGGAATTAGTAAACACATAATAAAAGTGCAATGAAAACAAAAATAAGTGTAAATCATGTTGCGCTGTGTCTGTTAGATCAGCAGATCGCATTCGCAAAACTGGAGTAGAGAGGGTTATTACCTGGTCTTCACACACATAGTTGGCCTACCTAAAATACAAGCAATAGGGATAACTGCACCCTGGAGAAAAATGTGAAACCCATTCAAAAATGTGGAGGAGATTCCCAAAGAGTGGACTGCAGCTGAAGTCAGTGTTTCAAGAACCACTACGCACAGACGTCTACAAGAAATGGGTTTGAGCTGTAGCATTCCTTGTCTCAAGTCACTCTTGAACAACGGAAGTTTCTTGCCTGGGCTAAAGACTGGACTGCTGCTAAGTGCTCTGAAGTTATGTTCTCTGATGAAAGACAATGTTGTATTTCATTTGGAAATTAAGGTCCCAGAATCTGGAGTAAGAGAGGAGAAGCACACATTCCACATTGCCTGAGGAAATTAGGGTCCCAGAATCTGGAGGAAGAGGAGAAACACACAATCCATATTGCTTGAGGTCCAGTGTAAAGTTTCCACAGTAAGGGATGGTTTGGGGTGCCATGTCACCTGCTGGTATTGCTCCACTGTGTTTTTCGAGGTCCAAGGTCAACACAGCTCTATACCAGGACGTTTTGGAGAATTTCATGCTTCCTGCTGCTGACCAACTGTATGAAGATTCAGATTCCATTTTCCAACATGACTTGGCATCTGCACACAGTCAAAGATACCAGTATCTGCTTTAAGGACCATGGTATACCTGTGCGCTTAATTGGCCAGCAAACTCACCTGACCTTAACCCCATAGAAAATCTATAGAGTATTGTGAGCAGGAAGATGCGATATGCCAGAGCCAGCAATGCAGAAGAGCTGAAGGCCTCTATCTGAGCAACTTGGGCTCTCATAACACCTGAGCAGTTCCACAGATTACTCCATACCACATTTCTGTAGAGATTCAGACAGAAGGAGACCAAGTATCGAGTGTTGTGCAGTGCTTTTCAGTTGGCCAAGATTTCAAAAATCTTTTGTTAAGTCTTATGTTATATTCTAATTTTTTGAGGTCCTGAATTTGGGGTTTTCCTTAGTTGTCATAAAAATAATCAAAATTAAAGAAATAAGCATTTGAATTATATTTGTTTGTGTGGAGGTATATTTCATAAGTTTCACTTCTTGAATGGAAAAAGTTTAATAATCTTTTTGAAGATATTCTAATTATATGACCAGCACCTATATAAATTATATATATATATATATATATATATATATATATATATATATATATATATAGCAGGTCGCTTTAGACTTTCTCATTGTCCGTCATTTTGCCGGAGAGGGTTGTAAAAATTTCGTCATAACCTGTTATTGACCATCATTTAATTTGCATATTTTCTAATCACTTTTTTCATTTATATTTTAATAATGAACTTGCACAACGACCATATAGGCTAAATTATTCATTTATTTATTTGACAAACGAACAAAAACTCTGCCTATCTCTCCTATCTGCCTTAACTAATATCTTCCTCCTGCGTCAACCTGAACTGGGTGCATTCCTGTGCGTAATCAAGCGTATCAAGGGAGAGTGATGCAGAGGCATTTGTCATTAAATTCTGTGTCTTTGCCTGGAAAAGTTAACCTCTCCTGACAGTTTTAATTTTGTTCTGGCGGCTGAAGCTGCATTCTGCTGCCACACTGGAGACTGGAATTACTAGAGCTACTTCAGCCAGTGTTTTATAGTTAGGAAACATTTCTCCTTAGGAAGTGATCAGAAGTTTGCTGGATTCTCTGAATGTGGGATTTACCGATCCTGCAAGCACTCGTTTCACCAGGAAAAAATACTGCAGCACGCTCCTCTGCACCTGTGTTCGATAGTGCTCAGCTCACAATGCACTCCTGACCACCCTGCTGCCACTTGGTTAACCCGTAACAGCTGTCGGCAATTGAGGATTTTTGTCTGTTTGTTCTTCATCATCCACTGCATCATTTCCTCTTTTTCACCTTTATTATTAATATCACAACTATTTGGCCATATAAAGAAACTTTTCACACTCAGCTGCTGTGACTTTTTTTTAATTCAAGTTTTTTTTATTGTTTTCTTCTGGTTCATGACAAAATAATACAAACACATATTACAAGTGATCACTTGTGGGCTACTTAATGTAAAGCCAGAATGATTACAGTGGTTACAAGGACAGAGGTACAATATTATTAGGAAAACCAGGTGAGTAATTTTAAATTGTATTACAAGGCATTGTCACATAAGACCAAAAGTCTTCCCAAACTGGGATACATACAGGGACCCCTGCTTTGTCCTTATTATGTAATTTTTAAAGTAAACGTTCATACAAGGCTGTTTTAGTCATTATATTGGCCCATTCTTTTAACTCTGGAATTTTGGGGGTTTTCCAGTGTTTTAAGATAACTCTAGCTGTCACTGAGATCCCCACCATGATGAACTCTCTTTTTGTAGTATTTGGCATCTGTTCCCTATCTCCCAGTAAGCATAACCTTGGTGACAGTGGTATTAATGTTCCAAGCCATTTACTTAAAATGTTTAGGGTTTGGTGCCAAAAAGGCTCTCAAGTGCCACTGTCTTTTTGACATTTCCAACAAACATTATTATTTGCCAAACCCATTCTATTGAGTCGGAAAGGTGTTAAGTAAAACCTGTGTACAATTTTATACAGAGTAAATTGTCCTCTTGCTTCTCTTACGTATTTACCAGTGTTTGACAAAATACTTTTCCATTCCTCATCCCCTATAGCATTATGGATGTCCTTTTCCCAAATTGTCTTTAAGTGTATGCAGTCATTGCTGAGCACGTGATTGGTCATCCTGTAGAAAACAGAGGCCTTTTGTTGGAGAAGAGGCAGTGTTAAAAAGTCTAGGATATGGTTTCTATCTGTGAGTTGGATTTTTGTGGAGACAGTTTCGTATTTGGAGGTATTTCCAAAAATTGTCTTTTCCTTTTAAATTGTACTTTGTCACAAGATTGCTGTAGGACATAAATAAACCTTGTTCAAATAGGTCTGTCACCATACACAAGCCATTCATATGCCATTTCTTCCAATATATAGCTGACTTCCCAATACAGATAGTAGAGTTTTGCCAGATAGAGGAATATGATTGTTTGCATTGTGATAATTTATGCATTTTGTGGATCTTCACCCACCCCTGTCTTGCATGTTTTATCACAGGATTTGTAGTTTTGTCTAGACACTGGGATAGGTATTCAATAGGGCTATATGGCCATAACAGGTTTTTCTCAATGGTGACCCAGTCTGATTCAGTATTATTGTTCCAATGCTTAGCTAATTTGGCCATTTCAAAAGATATGTGTTAAAGCCTAGGGTCTGGTAAACCCAATCCTCCCTTATCCCTTGGTGCACATAGTTTATTCAACTTCATCCTAGGCCTTTTCCCATTCCATAGGAAATGTTTAATCATTAAGTCATATTGATTAAAAATTGACGGTGGTATTGTAAGTGGTAACATCATTAACATATAATTAAACTGAGATGAGACCACCATCTTGATTATATTTACCTTCCCCCAAAGAGTTGTCTGTATTTTGCTCCATTTATCCAAATTATTTTTTAATATTTTGTAAAAGAGGTGTCAAGTTTATCATATCAATTTCTTCTATCTCTCTGTTTATTTTAATTCCCAGATATTTTATCCCTTTTGGGATCCATCTAAAACCAAGTTTGGTTACCATAGTGGCATTTCTTATTCCGGATATAGGCGTGGCTTCTGATTTTGTCCAGTTAATTTTATAACCAGATACTTTAGAATGAGATTGAACTATTTCCATCAGGTGGGGTAAAGATTTATCTTGATCTTTTACTAAGGCCAGGATATCGTCTGCATATAGAAATAATTTGTGTTCTTTGCCGCCTCCCTGTACTCCTACAATATTTTAATTAGCTCTAACAGCAATGGCCAAAGGTTCTAGGGCAATGTTAAACAGCAGTGGCGAGAGCGGGCAACCCTGACGTGTCCCCCTGGTGAAGTCAAAAAATGGAGAGACTGTACCGTTTGTAATTACACATGCTTTAGGTTGTTTATATAATGTTTGAACTCATTTAATGAAACAGGGCCCAAATCCAAAATTTGACAAAGAGGTGAATAGGAATTCCCACTGGACCCAATCAAACGCTTTCTCTGCGTCAATTGAGAGGGCAACAATCGGATTGCTTTCCTCTCTGTTTAGCCAGATTAAATGCAATAACCTTTTCATGTTATCTGTTGACGATCTCTTTCTCATGAAGCCTACTTGATCAGAGTTTATGATGTTGGATAGTACCATTTTAAGCGAACAGCAAGGATTTTACTAAGAATCTTGCAGTCTACGTTAATCAGACTTATTGGGCGATAATTTGAGGGTTCAGTGGGGTCCTTTTCTCTTTTAGGGATTAAAGATATGAGGGCCTCGTTAAAATAAGGTGGTAAGCACCATTAACATATGCCTCGTTAAAAACTTCCGTTAAAGCAGGTGCAAGTGTATCTATATACTGTTTATAATATTCTACTGGAAGCCCATCTAACCCTGCAGACTTTCCATTCTGCATAATAGATATGTAGATATATGGTTTTTTAACTTCCATTTCTGTTATTAGACATTCTAACATGTTCATCTCGTCTAAAGATAATTTAGGAATCTTGAGTTTGAAGAAAAACTAGATAATTCTTCTGGTTTAGGATTAATATCAGAAGTATATAGATCTTTGTAGAACTTCTGCAATACATAGTTGATTTCCTTTGTTGATGTAACTATTGTGTCTTCTTTCTTAATAGCTGTTAATAGGTTACATGTATTCTTTTGTTTTAGTTGTCTTGACAGCAGTTTACCTGCTTTTTCCCCTTCCTCATAAAAAGCAGTACCCAATCTGAATAATGCATATTCCACCTTCTTATTATAAATCTCCTGAAGTTCAAATTTAAGTTTACAAATGTCTTGATACAATTTATCTGAAAAACATTGGGATAATTTTTTTCATGATTTATAATTTTACTTTCTAATTCCTGCATTTTATCCCTATCTTCCCTTTTCTTTTTAGAAGCGTATGCTATCATCTTTCCTCTTACATATGCCTTGGACGCTTCCCATTCAGTTGATCTTTTATCCGTGCTACCAGTATTAATTTTGAAAAAAGCTTGTAGATCTTCTCTTAGCAATGAGCTAAAGTTCTCATGAGCTAATAGTGAGGTGTTTAATCTCCATCTACCTTTTCTCTCTTTGTCACAGTTAATATCAATACCTAGCTTCACCGCTGCGTGGTCTGATAAGGCAATTGAGTTTATTTTGTAATTTTGAGTGTAACATATTTTGTCATAGTGCTGGAAATCAGGAACATATCAATTCTGGAATTGGATTTGTGACAGTGTGAATAGAAGGTTTATTCCCTCTCACGTGGATTAACCAGACACCATATATCTATTAGTCCATTATCCTCGCTCATCATATGAATAGCTGCTCTGTCTTTGGGACATGTTTTATCTCTCAATTTACTTGTATCAATAAAAGCATCCCAAACTTGATTAAAATCCCCAGGTAGTATAATTTGGCCATCCATTTCCCCTAAAGTTCTATTTAGATCATAGAAAAAATTAGGATCACCTATGGTCGGAGCATATATGTTACATAAGACTATTGCAGTAGCATTTATAGTTGCTTGTAAACAAACCATTCTCCCCTCTTTATCTTTGACCTCACCAGTGTAATGGAAATTCATTTTTAGATGAACATGTGTAGTGAAAACTTGCTTACTCCTTATCTTTAGATGTGTGAAAAGTCACTTGTGTTCACAGTGTACTTTTGTTTATACAGCCTTACATTCCCGTACGTGACCACCTGGTTTTACCTTAAAACATGAACTGGGAGCTTTAACCTGTCTCTGGCCACTAATGTTAAGCCATGACAAAAAATAAATAAAAGCGTTGGAAAAATAACACGCAAAAAAAAAAAAACTCGTATTGGTCCGCGATGCACTCCGCATGCAGCCGGTGGTTTTACTCTCCGACAGCATGTTGCACTGGCACCTTCAAGCTGATTCCCACTCGTTTTAGATTTCCTCTTACAGTTGACTTACAAGTTCCACATTGTCCATAGGTAGGCAACATCCGTCTTGTAAGCGAGATACTTGTTTTAGGTCTCGTCATTGCGCAACGTGGCGATAAAGCTTTCCGCTTCTTTGTTGTTAGTGAAGCTGCAATTTTTGCCTTCCCAAGTGAATCTCAGGTTTGTGGGAAACGCAAGCGTGTATCTCACATTAAGCTGCTTGAGCGATTTCTTAGCAGGCAAAAACGTCTTTCTTTTTTCAGCCAGCTCCCTTGTCGTATCGGGGAACACAGATATTTTATAATATATTTATAATAATAATAATATTAATCCTCCCACTTAATTCCACAGCGTACTTGCGCGGCTCGCAGCACTTTCTTGCGTGCTGATTGTCTTAAAAACCTGATCAGCACCGGTCTCGGTGGTTGATCCTCTCAATTTCGTACTCTCCTTCCATTACGATCCCTTCAATCAGGATCTTCTTCACGCACTCTTCTAACGTCCCATTCGTCTCGTGTTTCTCTTTCAGCCCCACAAGCCTTACATTATTTCTCTTGCTGTGGTTTTCAAGCATTTGAACACGCTCCCACAAACTCTTTATCTTCTTTTCTTTAAAATCTTTGTCAGTCGTCAGCCCCTCTGTCACATCCTCGAGCTGTGAGATTCGGCCCTCTGCCTCCTCCACTCTGACCCGCAGCTCATTAACCGAGTCCTTTAGTTCCGTCATTGTTTCTTTGATGGTAATCGTGTCCGTTGCTACTACTTAATAGGTATTGCTCATTTTAGTAACTTCAGTGAACAGTTTCTGCATACTCACTTTTGCGTCTGTCTGTTTTTCAGGCGAGCTCGCAGCTGCCTTTACCTCTGTGGGGGGTGAAGTCTGTCTCGTCGCCCTGCGGTTTGGTTCCTTGAAATATTTGGACGTTGTTGCCATCATAATGTAGTCGAAAACGTAATTATGTTGTTTAAGTTCGGGTCATAAACGGTCTTAGATTATTTTTTCCAACAAAAAGTCAACTATTTTATCATAAAGTATGCTATAATTAACGAGTGGATAAGAGCTTATCTAAGGAGCTGCCATCTTGCTCGAGGTACCCACGTGACTCCCAGCTGCTGTGACATTTTTGCAACTATGCAGCGGTTGACAAGAGGAGACAAAACAAGGACAATCGCCATCAGCTGGACAGGACAGAGAATTACAGTTAGCAACAAATCACAATAGATTCCCTCAGCAAAATCCGTCAAAATGATAGATCACCTTTAGATTTTTCCGTCACTGCTGAAAAAAATCTGTCAATGACAGAAAATAATCTGTTAACGCTCCCTCTGATATATATATATATATATATATATATATATAAAGGGTGTAACGATTATATATTAAGGGTGTAACGCGTATTCATATTAAGAGACTTTCGGTTCGGTACTCATTAAAAACCGAACGATTCAATTCAGACTAACATCTAAAAAGATAAAAGTAAATAAGTATAAAATATAATTGTAATATTGTTCGTTGTTGTTGAGGGAAGAAGAAGACAGGGTCGGCGATTCAGGTAAGCAAATGGTTTTATTAATTTTTAAATGCCACCACACATGTAGCAGTGTGTGTGTGTGTGTGTGTGTGTGTGTGTGCGTTCTCTCCTCTCTCGACTGCTCCTCCCGTTCTCCTTAAGAAGGGAGTCTCTCGGGCCCAATCACTAGAAAGACAGGTGTTATTTATAATTTCTGATTGACGCGCTGATTAGCCGCCGGGCTCCTAGCATGCTCTCCCCGCTTATTGGGTGTTCGATCACGCTTACCTCTCCACATACCCCCACCGCCCGCCTCAGGCCGGGGAGCCATCCGGCCTGCAGCCCTCCCCCCCCCGCCCTCGAGAGGAAGTCGGCTACAGCCATTTATACACCCGGCCTGTGGATCACCTTGAACTTCATGCGGTGAAGCCACTGGAGAGGAGCGTGATCTGAACAGAGGGCGAATTCCCTACCCAGGAGGTAATAGCGGAGAGTGAGAACAGCCCACCTGATCGCCAGGCACTCCTGCTCTATGGTGCTGTACTTAGCCTCACTCTTGCTGAGTTTGCGGCTAATGTACAGCACCGGCCGTTCCACTCCCGCCACCTCCTGCGAGAGAACCGCCCCCAGTCCCCGATCGGATGCGTCCATCTGTAAAGCAAAGGGGAGAGCAAAGTCAGGAGCGTGCAATAGCGGCCCCCTGCAAAGTATAGATTTTACCTTTGAGAAGGCCTGTTGGCACTGCTCCGACCATTGGACGGTATCCGGTTTAGTGAGATCGGTCAATGAGCTGACAAGGGCCGAATAATTAGGGACAAAACGCCTATAATATCCTGCCAGCCCCAAAAACTGTCTCACCTCCTTTTTGGTCTTAGGTCTCGGACAGGTTGCAATAGCTGCAATCTGCAATTTGAGGCTGCACCTGCCCGTGACCTAAGTGGAAGCCCAGATACCTTACCTCCACTTGCCCAATTGCGCACTTCCGTGGGTTGGCCGTGAGCCCGGCCCGTCTCAGCGCCGACAATACCGCCCTCAGATGTTGCATATGCCGCTGCCAGTCATTACTATAAATGATGATATCATCTAGATAAGCAGCGGCATATGCTGTGTGAGGGCCGAGTATTTTGTCCATCAGGCGCTGAAACGTCGCCGGTGCCCTGAACAGCCCGAACGGAAGCATTACAAATTGGTGCAATCCAAACGGCGTAGTGAAGGCTGTTTTTTCGCGGGATATTGGAGATAAGGGGATCTGCCAATAGCCCTTCGTTAAATCCAATGTCGAGTAATATCGAGCAGCACCCAACCGGTCGAGCAACTCGTCAATACGCGGCATTGAATATGAGTCGAATTTCGACACAGCGTTGACTTTTCTATAATCCACACAGAACCAGACCGAGCCGTCCGTCTTAGGAACCAAGACAATCGGGCTGGCCCAGTCGCTGTGGGATTCTTCTACTACTCCCATTTTCAACATATTACTTAATTCTTCCTGAATCACTTTTTTCTTGTGTTCAGGCAGGCGATACGGCCGGGTCCTAACAACCACGCCCGGTTCGGTCTCGATGTGGTGCTGAATCAAATTAGTTCGACCGGGTAGGGGTGAGAACATGTCAGAATACTCTCGTTGAAGGTGCCGGATATCGATGAGCTGGCTAGCCGAGAGATGATCGCCCCCGGTGACCAGAGCGCCCGGCCGCTGTCGGCCGGTGCTCTCTGGCCCCAGATCATTCTCATTTGTAACCAGCGTAGCCAGCATCACCTCGTCCGGCTCCCTCCACTGTTTTAGCAGATTAATATGATATATTTGACGTGAACCAGCCCTATCCAAACGAACTACCTCATAATTGAGATCGCTGACTCGTCGTGTGACCACAAACGGCCCTTGCCACTTGGCGAGTAATTTAGAGCTGGAAGTGGGTAGCAGTACAAGTACTTTATCTCCCTGTGAAAATTTACGGAGTTTAGTGCCCTTATCATATCGCCGGCTTTGGTCATCCTGGGCCTTAAGCAAATTCTCTGTAGAGAGCCGCCCCAGTGTGTGGAGTTTTGCTCTAAGGTCCAGAATATATTGAATTTCATTTTTACTATTAGAAGGCTCGTCCTCCCAAGCCTCTCTAACAACATCCAAAACCCCTCTGGGCTGTCTGCCATAGAGAAGCTCGAAGGGGGAAAACCCCGTGGAGGCTTGGGGAACCTCCCGCACAGCGAATAATAAGGGCTCCAACCACTTATCCCAATTTTTCGCGTCCTCGTGAACGAATTTACGGATTATTGATTTAAGCGTGTGATTAAATCTTTCCACCAGCCCGTCTGTTTGTGGGTGATAGACACTGGTACGAATAGATTTAATGCCCAATAATCCGTAAAGCTCGCGCATGGTGTGTGACATGAACGCGGTGCCTTGATCAGTGAGAATCTCCTTGGGGATTCCCACACGGGAGATTATGCGAAACAGCACCTCCGCAACACTCTTTGCTGAGATATTACGGAGCGCGACTGCTTCCGGGTATCGGGTTGCATAATCCACCAGAACTAATGCAAACCGGTGCCCGCGTGCGGATCGCTCTAATGGCCCGATGAGATCCATACCAATTCTCTCGAAGGGGATCTCCATAATTGGTAAAGGGCGCAACGGCGCTTTTGGGGTGGCCGGTGGATTTACCAGCTGACATTCACTGCACGCAGCGCACCATCTGCTGACGTCACCGTGAATGCTCGGCCAAAAGAATCGGGTCATGAGGTGATTTAGTGTGGCCGCCTGACCTAAAGGTCCGGCCATAGGATTAGAATGAGCCGCCTGAAAAAGCATTTCCTGGCGGCTCTTTGGTACTAATAACTAGGTTGTATTTTCTTATGTCTGAGTGTCTTGGGTCACTCGATACACCCTATCATTAATAACCACAAAATACGGATAGGAGAGGGGTCGATCAGGCTGGAGGATTTTCCCATCAATAACCTGCACTCTTTCGAGTGCATGTTTTAGTGTATCATCACACGACTGCTCCAGGGGAAAGTCTTTACACCGGGAAATTCCCAGCCCTTCCCCTGAGTCAGCGCGTGACGTCACTGCTTGGGATTCCCCCAGCTGAGCGACACGCCCCCTATCCAGCGATTTCTTCTTCCAAGAAGCACCCGCGCATAAAACTCCCAATAATCTATTAAATCCAGGCCAATTAGTTCCCAGAATTAGCAGGTGTTTGAGGTGCAGGTTAACTGCTACCTCTACTCTATGCTTTTTCCCTCAGAATTGAATGTCTATTGCCGTTAGCGGGTAGTGAATTACATCCCCGTGCACACACCTTACCCTTACCGTGCGGCCAGTATCCAATACCGGGTCTTGAAGCAGTCTTTGGTGGATGGAGGTCTGGTTACACCCCGAATCCACCAAAGCTTGATATGTACCCCCTTTCATAATCACAGGTATCCGGTATAGCCCGTCGCGACCGCGGTGCCAATGCATTGGCCCAGACTTTCCCTCTATACCCCCGGGGCCAGCAGGACCAACCGATTGAACCGGAGAGAGACCTGACGCTGTTTTAGAAGCAGCCAGGGGTCGAAACTCCACCCCTCCGTCCTGATAGGCGCACCGCTACAGCGAGACCGGCTGCGGATCCGCCTTGTGCACTGCTGTCTGGGTGCTGGTGTGGGCGGTCTCCGCACTCTAGGCCTGGGAACAGGACGGGAGAGAGAGAGAGACAGAGAAAGAGGGGGAGAAGAGAGAGAGGTTATCTCGCCGACCCTGGACCTCGCCACCAGGTGATCCTCCGCCAGCTGGATGGCCGTTTCAAGATCGTTCGGCCGGTGGCACTGGACCCACTCCGATGTTCGGGAGGGGAGGCGGGCGATGAACTGCTCCAGCACCACGGCATCCATCAGCTGGGCTGTAGTTCGGCCATCCTGCACCAGCCATCTGCGGCAGGCGTCACGGAGCTGCTGAGCGAACACAAAGGGCTGGCTGTTTTCCTCCAGCTCCATGGAGAGAAAGCGCTGACGTTGCTCTTCCGGGTTGCGGCCGGCCCGCTGGATAATGGCTTGCTTTAGTTGAGCGTACACCAGGAGATTCTGAGCCGGTAACTGCTGTGCGGCGATCTGTGCTTCTCCCAACAGCAGCGGGATGACTCGTACCGGCCACTCGGCCCGCGGCCAGCCACACTCTTCCGCTAACCTCTCGAAGAGGTCCAAAAACACTTCCGGCTCGTCCTCCGGTGCCATCTTCTGTAGCGAAATGGGAGGGTGGGCGGCAGATGTCGGAGCGGGTCGGATCTCCTGGTTCAGCAGACTCCGGGTTAGCTCGCGGTCCTCCCGCTGGGCCTCTACAAGGACTTGGAAGCGTCGTTCCAGATTTTCTCTCAGCTCCACCAGCGCATGATGTTGTTGTTGGTGGAGGACCATGAGCGCCTGGATGACTTCCGCACATGGATCGGTAGACGGAGTAACCATTCTGGCAGCGAAGTTTCTTCTTCTTCCCGGGTTTCGGCACCACTGTAATATTGTTCGTTGTTGTTGAGGGAAGAAGAAGACAGGGTCGGCGATTCAGGTAAGCAAATGGTTTTATTAATTTTTAAATGCCACCACACATGTAGCAGTGTGTGTGTGTGTGCGTTCTCTCCTCTCTCGACTGCTCATCCCATTCTCCTTAAGAAGGGAGTCTCTCTGGCCCAATCACTAGAAAGACAGGTGTTTTTTATCATTTGTGATTGACCCGCTGATTAGCTGCCGGGCTCCTAGCATGCTCTCCCCCCTTATTGGGTGTTCGATCACGCTTACCTCTCCACAATAATGTTTTTAGTTCAACAATGCTTAAAATGGCATCCCAAATGACGTGGCAGACAACATGCTGCCTTCCCCGCTGTTGACCATCACTTTTGAACTCAGAATATCACTTTATTAAAGCATGCAATCATTAGCAATCTTGCGAGCTTCTGTGTCAGCCTGGCTGCTCATGCTGGCTACTTCCCCATTGGCCCAGCAACCCTGAACCCCCGACACAAAAGAGCCAACCTCCAAACACTACTCCAGGCACGTGCTACATGCCACAAAATGGCTAGTAACGTTTATGTAATCCCAAACATCCCAAGGCTCCAGAAAGCTTTGGGAGACTCCTGGATGCCCGCAAATGAATGATAATGTTCTGGAAATCGCGCGTCTCCAACGCTGTCTACGGGTGTGGTAACGAGCAAAGAAAACAAAGCACAAATGCAAAACATTTCATAGGTAAGATTTAGTTTTTTACATTTTTGTAAGTTATGAACTTTTGTTCTAAACAGGTAACGTTATTGATGATAGCAGAGGTGTGGACTCGAGTCATGTGACTTGGACTCGAGTCAGACTCGAGTCATGAATTTGATGACTTTAGACTCGACTTGACAAAATATAAAAAGACTTGCAACTCGACTTGGACTTGAACATAAATGACTCGGACTTTGACTAGGACTTGCGCGTGTGTGTGTGACAGCATGCGCGCTTTCGGCATGACATCCAATCAAAGCACGGTAGATTGTTTTGATTCGTCAGTATCCAACGTGACTACTATGAGGCGCCGGAGTGGACAAAAGTCAAGCGAACGCAGAGAGAATTTGAATTTGAGATCGAGCCAATACTCGCGTGCCAATACTCTGTCTCTCTCTCTCTCACACATACAACATACACCTCTCTCTCTCTCTCGCTCGCTCGTGCATTCAGTCTCTTTGCGTTCGCTTGACTTTTGTTTACGATTGCGTCTCATACCTTTAGTGCTTTTGCTATCACGGGATCCTCCTTTTAAACTGACCCTTCGCTAAGCCACGCCCAAAAACCGCCACCCACCAATCGCGGCTTACCAATCGTGGCTACGGGCAGAGGCTCTGTCAAGCTTTCGAGCGAGGGAAACAAGCCAAATCGTTGTGCAATTATTGGATTGTGCAAATCTGACACCCGCTATCCTAAAAGTTTGGACTGGGTGGTGGGATTTTTCCCTTTTCAAAACCTAAAGCCCAAGAGGAGAAATGCCAGCGTGGATCAAGCTGTGTGAGGGGCGGTAAAGGAGTTAACAGCTAAGTTGATTTTGTTTTCGATATTCACATTCAGTGATAGGTGGCAATAACTCACACTCCTCTTATCCTAAACAGATCTAAACTGTGTTCTTATAAAAAAAAAAAGCAGGTTATGTTTACCAGCGGTCTTTTTCTTTTTTTCCACTCGATATTATGAGCACTGCTTAGTTTAAACCCTTGCCATTGTAACGCATATAAATACATACACTAATATTTGCTGGAAGGAAATATCTATTTGTTCACTTCTGTTATTTATACTTTGATTTGCATTTCAATTTTTTTTCTTCCACTTAACTGCAAATTTGAATAAAAACTGGATAAAGAGCACACAAACATGCTGACAGTAATAGGTACTGTACACTGTTATGGGTAATATTCGGCACAAATCTATCAGTTTCTTAGGTTATTAGATTATTTTATAATTTCACCTCTCCTGCTGTGCATGAACTATGCTGTTGAATGTTCAGCGTATGAGGTTGCTAGGCTAACCTTGCTTCAATTTTGATAAAATTATTCTCTAATCAGTTGCTATTATGTTGTGAATATACCCCTGTAATGTATACTGCAGTCCTCTTTTGTCTGGCTTTCTCAGATATCTCACCTGTTTGTCAAAAATGACTAATTAAATCCTTGGGAATGTCTGACACCAGCGCATACACACTGTAAGAGATGTGCCAGGCATGAAAGCTTGACAGGCGTAGCAACAGTAACCAAGGAGGACGAGGCTTAGCGAAGGGTTATTCCAAGAATGTTGATATGGTTTCTTTCTTGCTTTACTATTTATTTACAATACACAAAAAACTAAAAGGTTAAGGTAGATTCTTTAATAAATTCTAGTGTTTTTGAGTATTATACTTGTTGTATACTTGTATTATACTTATTATAGTAGTATTAACAATAGTGAACAGATAAAATACAAAGTGTAGTTTTACTACAGTAAAGTGTAGTGATTTGTAGTATAAAATACCCTATATTGTAAAATAATACAGCACTGGGTAATTTGTTTATATTACACTTGTGTTACCATAGCAACTATAGTATTACCACAACTGATCAATTGAAGTTCTTTACTGTAGTAGGCTACTGTTCAAAACATAGTACATGCCAATATACGTGTTCAGGGGCCCTGTGGAACAGCTTTCCTCAAAATGAAGAGGATGACATGGAAAATGTCCTCCACAATCTCATCAGCAAAGTGGAAGCCAGCAGACACTAGTTTACTTTATTTTAGCTGCCATGATAAAATGAGATTGATAGTGAGATTTATTTGAAGAGTGAATAATACAGTAGGCTATAATACCTTATCAAGTGTTTCCTTATTTTATCACAGTTACATTTCCACTTGCATTAGTTTTTGTTTAAATTCTTTTAAAATAAAATGTATTCTTTACATCCAACATCTATTCCAGGGGTGCCTTATAGTGGTGTAAACCCCTTTACAAGGGGTGTTTCCCCTGTGTAAACTCTAGCCACCCCGATATGATTTTGCTGTTGACATTATTTATTTAAATCTACTTACATAAATGCAATACAATGCAATATTTCAATAAATAAATAGCAGCCACTAAATTATTGTGGATTGATTGGTGCCACTGACGTAGCTGGCCTCTTCTGGCCACCCCTAAGCAAATTTTCAGGGGGGCACCACTGGTCTATTCTCTGTCTTTAAGTGTTTGAAACTGAAAATATCTCATCATATAACACAACCAAAAATGTTATGGTTTATTAGATTAAACATTTAATATGTAAGTCTATTTTAGTATTTTGGGTATTGTTATTAAACAGTGCAGCAATATGAATCATATCAAAAAGCATGAAAGGAAGAGGGAACACGACACAAATTGTGAGTCTGCATATAATCTCTGAGAGCGCTCAAGAAAATTTGTGTGTGAGCAGTGCAGATTTGAGAGCGAGAGAAAATTTGCGCGTGAGCAGCGTATATTTGAGAAGTCGCAATCAGTTTTGTCCACAAACAGAGGAAATCCGTGCATGAGCATCACACAAGGTAGAGAGCAAAGCTCTTCAACGTTATGTGAAGAAAACAACGTTATTGTTTGTATGAAGTAGCCTACTTCATTACCAATATGTGCTACCATTTTACATTGCTGCTAGACGGATTTGCAACTCCATCTCTTTAGCACACACGAGATTCAATTGACAAAATTCCAATTTCACTCAATTTAACTTTGCAGCATATACAGGAGTTGGTCTACTGCTACCACATTGAGGTTATGTAATTTTGGTTAATCACAAGTTGATCACCGAAGACATAACATAGCACAACTAAACTTAATGAATTAGACAGCAGTAGACCTGCAATTTCTGTGTGATGTGAGGCAAAATGGAGTCTTTTTTTGGTGGAACTCGTTCTTGTGCATTATGCTGTGGAGACGAGACGCAGCACTGTTCAGTACTTTTTCAGAAAATTGCATTTGTATTTTTATATATCTGAGCAATGTTCTTTCATAAAAAGGTTTGTTTAATTAATACAGATCTTACAACCATACCTTATCTGTATATATTTTTTATTTTTCTGTTAAAAAGACTCGAAAAGACTCGAAAATCAAACTGCAGGACTTTGGACTTGACTTGAGACTTGTTGCCTTTGACTCGGGACTTGCCTGTCTTGACTCGGGACTTGACTCGGGACTTAAGGGCAATGAATTGAGACTTACTTGTGACTTGCCAAACAATGACTTGGTCCCACCTCTGGATGATAGTACAGTCACTTACTGCAATCACCATAAGGCAAAGTAGCACCAACTCTCACTAAACACTCGGCTTAATGTTTTGTTGAATAAAATCAGCAAACAATGCAAAAGAAATATGACAACGAGATGCTGCAGTCCCAAAAACTTGCATTGTTGCCTGCTAGTGAAGGAGTCGTTCATAATGGAGATTCATTCACAAACGAATCGCTCCCTCCGTCAGTATGAGAACTGAAAGCAGGCGAGGAGGTGTGTTTCAGGACATGATTAGATCAAATGTAACAGGGAGGGTGGATAGTATATTTTCATACACAAAAACACAAGCTTTTTGTCAGGAATGCCTGTGCGATCACTTATCCATCAATGATGTAAAATTATAATTTACGTAATTAAAAAAAAAATTTGCATACTGACCCCTGGGAAAACTCCCAATTATAGATATGTATGTCTGATGTGTATGTAGGATGTGTATATCTCTGGCTTTGGATGGCCTTAGTCCTCCACTGCACCTTGGTCCCACATTCATCTCAAAGGAGCACTACCCTGTACTAAAATGGCAGCTCTATTAACGCATTCTTTCTAATAGATAACAACAGGGTAGGCAACATCTAATGTATATATCAATGAGATACGTCGCACACCATCACCGCTACCAAGAGAGTGGTGGAAAAAAAAAACATCTGAGAGATCTTAATCGGTAATGAAAATGTCGGGTTTTAAGAAAATGTTAATTGTAAAAGAGCCCTGTTAAATTATTCCGTCATAAGCCCATTTCAGTCAGATAATTCCTGCTTTCAGCTCCACTAAAATGGCAGGTGACAGTCAAATCAAGCAGATCTGTGCTGTCTGAGGAAAAGGTGAACACTCATCTTTCTGAAAATAAAAAATACTTAAAAATTGATTGAAACTGAATTCCATATAAAAACTAAATTGTTCTTTTCTTTTATTTGTTTAACTGCTGCAATATTACATTTATTTTTAATAAAAAGCTTTTTGGTTTTGAGTATAAAGAAGGATTTGTTTTACCCCGGAAGTATAGCTCTATCACTGTTTAAAGTAAAAGAAAAAAAAAAAAACAGGATCATACTTTTATAATGTTAGTTTTAATTGATTAAAAAATTTAATCAGAGAAATTCCCTGGCTTTTTTCTTTTTTGCTGTATCGAAAACGTACAGAACCGTGACACCACTGTATCGTATCAAACCATGATTTTTGTGAACCGTTACACCCCTAATATATATATATATATATATATATATATATATATATATATATATATATATATATTATATATTATATATATAGCGTACAGTCCATGGATAAAGATTACATATTGATTTTATATAAAAGGGTCTGAGTCTCCTCTGCGTTGGTTTATAAGTAGAAGTGGGTTTAAAAGGCTCTCAACGCTGAAAGGAACTCAGAAATCTTGGATCAGCCAAAAAATAAATGTTATGTGTTTGTAAACTTTGTATTTCATCTCTGATTTTGCTTACATGTATAATCCCTCATATAACCTGTACACCTTGTACTTTTAGGCCTTTTTAAAACATCAATAATGTAAGGATGTGGGAATATGTTGATGTACTTTTAAAACCGCCATGTGTGGTACCGTTCTGCAGCTTAAACAATTCTATAGCTCATGACCTAGGAGGCATGATCGTGATCAATACGGCTTACATTATTTAATGCTCTGAGTTAATGTCCCTCCACATGCTTTTAGGCGGACCCTTAGTTTGCATACTAGCAGGCCAGAGACAAAGAAGATCTCCCGCTCAAACTTTGCCACGAAACGATTGGTCATTTGGTAAGAAAAGAGGTGTGGCAGACCAAAGCTTAAAACCCAGCTGCGTGCCTAAGCTCGAAGCAGAAGTCCTAAAAACAATCTTTTCGAGAGGTGCGCCCCCTTTTTAGGGGGTAGACCACAGTTTTTTTGTGCCGTGTGGCTCACCCGAGCCTACGTTTCTTATTTTTCCGGCAAAGTAAACTCAGATCCTCCGAACTGCGTTGCAAACTCCACGCATCAAGAAAGGACATCAAAGGACTTCCAGCACATCGAAAGAAACTTGCAAAGAGAGAGAGACCGTGAAATCCTAACTCCAGGTACCTTAGTTATGTGAATAAGCTGTGCCCCTTTTATCAAAAAGGTGTTTTTTATAATCTTGGTGATGCTTAATAGTGTGTACAACTGAGGTAGATTTGCCACTCTTTATCTGAACTCTCTTTTTTCTCGCTTTTCTGTTATGTTCTATAGACCCGTAGATACCTAGATGCAGTATACTTTTGTTCTATGTTTTATGTTATGTTTGTGCGTTTGTTTGTTATATGTCAGACTAGTCAATAAACCCCACTATAATCAAATGGATTGTATTGTTTGCCTCACAGAAAAAGTCACTGATACGATAGATTTCCTATAGCTACTATAAAGTTGATCAAAACTTATGAATGATTAATCTACTTCACAATGAGTAGTAATAATTCCCTTTCTAAATAAATAGATCATTACAGAGTCCGCTCGAACGAGCGGTGAGGTCTGGGTATATTAATTTGGTCAAATGAACAATAAGTTAATCCAGAATATTAATGATTAATAATAATTCGTAATTGTTGATAACTAATATTCATAATCTAAGAGTCTGCTCTGCCAAACAGGCGTAATCATATACAATTATATATTTGTTTAACCAAATTGACAGAAGGTTAAGCCTGAATATTAATAATTAACAATAACTCGTTAGCACAGTGGGTAGCACAATTGCCTCACAGCATGAAGGCAACTGGTTCAAACCTCAGCTGGGTCAGTTGGCATTTCTGTTTGGAGCATGTTTTCTTCATGTTGGTGTGGGTTTTCTCTGGGTACTCCAGATTCCCCAACAGTTCAAAAACGTGTAGTGTATGTGAGTGTGAGCAAAAGTGTGCGGGTGTTTTCCATTGATGGGTTACGACTGGAAGGGCATCTGTAAAACTTATGCTGGACAAGTAGGTGGTTCATTCTGCTGTGGTGACCCCTGATTGGATGAATGAATGAGTCACAGACTACAGAGAAACAAAACCTGCTTTCCACGATGATGAAGTTGGAATAAAGACATATTAAAAACATATTTTAGCTTCAAATGTACATTTTGTTCATAAAACACATTCAAGCATTCTAATTTTGATTGATATGTTTAGATCCATAATGTGCTGTGATAAAGTGCTCTTTATTCATCAAGTTTTGAGAGTGAGGATTTTTGCTGCTATTTTATATTATTGTCTTTAAATTAGCTGTTTAATTAGCCATTAAAAATAGTTTTAAGCGTTAATGGAAATGTTGCCTGTCAATAAACTACATAAATTGAAACTGGAATAATTGTTTTGCTTGAAGGGGAATGTTACGGTTTGTGGGCGTTTGTATTTTTCCCCCTCTGTTTTTGCTTGTCTCCCTTCGCTCTCGCTCTCCTTGTCTGTCATTCACTCTTTGTCTCACCTTTTGTTCCGCTATTTTCTCTCTACAAGGTACCTGCTGACTGGATCCCAAGCTTGTCAGCTTTTCCCTGTGAACCAGTCTGGCCCAATTTCTGAACCAGTTTCACGGACTTTAAATTTGACCGGCACTTATGCTGTATGTATGTTTTGTTTTGTGTCTCTGAATAATTACACCAAAGTAAAAAAAAATCAGTAAGTTTAAAGAGTTTATCATTCCTTTTTGGGGAAAAGGGAATAGGTTACTAAGTCGCACGTCATACATTTTGCCCGTAAGTATCTTTACTGTTCAGAAACACTAGGCAAGTGGGTGAGCGCCGCATTTTGTATTTTTGTTTATTATTTCAGGGAGTTAAAGTTATTGTCGTCGCAAATGCTAAAGCTTTTGGTTTCTTTTTCTCATTTTGACTTTCATTAGTAAGTTTCAGTAGGGGGGTAACACTTTATTTTGATGGTCCCCCTTTAGATAGTCTGTTGACCATAAGTTACTTTTCAAGTTCTTATCTGTTTACCCAGATGAGAGTAAACAGATTAGAACTTGAAAAGTAACTTATGGTCAACAGACTATCTAAAGGGGGACCATCAAAATAAAGTGTTACCCAGAGCAAGGAAATTTTCACAGTATTTCTGATTATATTTCTTTCTTTTGGAGTAAATCCTACTTGTTTAATTTCGGCTAGAATAAAAGCAGTTTTTGATTTTTTTTAAACACCATTTTAGGGACAAAATTATTAGCCCCTTTAAGCTATATTTTTTCTCGATAGTCTACAGAACAAACCACTGTTATACAATAACTTACCTAATTACCCTTTTACCTGTCTATTTGTAACGGGGAGACTGACACGGAGGGATCCATTTTGCAGTATTTATTAGACACAGTCAAACACAAACATCCAACACGCACTACAGTGCAAACACACATCAACAGTAATCAATAACGGTCGTGGGGCTAGCGGTTGACAGACACAGAGTGATTTACCAGGCATAGATCAGTGGCAGGCGGCGTGGTTCAGAATCCTTAAAACAGGCGTGGGTCGAGGGCAGGCAGCGTGGTTCAGAGTCCGTGTATAAAGCTAGGGTCGTGGGCAGGCAGAAGGCAACTCAGAGTCAGAAACAGTCCAGGGTTATGCACAGGAGATCAGGCAGGAAAGAACGCTCAGTAATGCTGGCCGGGGCAAAACAGGACTTTGCACTGAACAGTGGTTTGAGTGTGGCTTATATAGGTGGTGTGGGTCATTACTGTGATTCAATTCTTTTTTTTTTTTTTTTTTTAATTAGAATATGCAAAAATCATACAAATACAAGAAAACGTCAACAAATAACAAATACAAAGCAACGAAACAAAAACAAAACAAAAACAACAACAATATAGTCATGTACTGGTATGTGCGTGAGTGTGTGTGTGTGAGTGTGTGTATGCATGTAAAGGTAACTTGGTGGACAGGTCAGAGTACATACATAAGGAACAATAACAGTCAATAAATGAAGCAAGTGTCACAGATATAGATAAAACAAAAGAAAGAAACCAGTCAGAGGTAGGGAGTAACAACAATGCTTATTAATGTATGATAGTAAAAATTAGAGTAAAAAGAAAGAAAGGACAACAGTAATAACTGACAACAATAATAATAAATCACAAGTGCTACACAAACTACTACTACAAAAAGTTACTTATATTACAACTACTACTGCTTCTACTACAGCCACAACCACGACTACTACTACTACTACTACAATGTCTACTAATACTGATACTACTACAACGACTACCACTACTGATACTACTATAGCGTTTGCTACAACTAATACAACAACGTCTACTGCTACTACTACTACTACTACTACTACTACTATTACCACTACTACTACTACTACAATCACTTCTACTACATCTACATCAACAACATCTACTACTGATATTACTACAACAACAACGACTACTACTACTACTGTAACTACCACACCATTACTACTTCTGCTACTACTTACATGAACTACTACTTCAAAAATCTCCGTAACAATTACTCAATAACAATCGATACTATTACACTGTCTACTACTTCAACTACAACTACTACTACTACTACTACTACAACAACTGCAACCTTAATAATGATAATGGTATAAATACTTGTAATAATGATAATGGAAAGATAACAGGACAAGTCAGAACAGTAATAATAATAATAATAATGATTTCAAAAAATAAAAGTAATACCATTTATGACAAAGGTGTCGAGGAGAGGGGAGAATGGGAAATCAGGGAGAGGACAAGTAATAATAATAATAAATAATAATAATAATAATAACAAATAATAATAGTAGTAAGTAGTAAGTTTGAAGGGGAGATAGAGGAAAAGAGAAAATAAACTAATGATAATAAACAAAAATTAATAAAATACTTATAATAAAAATAAATAAATAAAATAAAATAAAAAATAAAAACAGAAAAAGAAAGGGGAGGAGTAGAAGAAAAAAAAGGAAACAATAAGAGAGAAGAAAAATAAAGTTCAGCAAACAAAGCAACGAGAATAAGCCAAAAAAAAAAAAGAATAATAATAATAAAAACTGAATAAATAAAAAAGAAAACACTATATCAATGCTAATTATGAATTATACAATTCCACATGGAAGAATAATATTAAAGATATGTATGATAGATTATTACTGTAATTTGATAACTATAATATACTCATGCTGGTAATAATACTAATAATAATGATAATAATAAAAATAACAACAGCTGTAACAATAAATTGAGGAGGTTGTAGTTGTGTGATGGGCATTGAGGTATATAGTGTTTGTCAGTTGCTTTGTGATGCATTAAAAAAAGTGTAACGTGTGGCATGGATCAGTCCAGTGCAGTGCCCAGACTGCCATGCCTACGTTACACTTTACCCTGTGAATTTAGTACATGTAAGTAGATTTTTTTTCTTTCCTTTTTTTTCCCCTCTCTCTTTTTTTCCTCCTCTTCTCTTTCTTTCTTTCTTTTTTTTTATTTTTTTATTTTTTTTTATCTGTTGTTGGTCAGGAGAAGCACTGGTATATAAATAATAATAATAATAATTTATGTATAATAATAATAATAATAAATAGAAAACAAATATTATATATAATAATAATAAAATGAATAAATAACATTGATAGGGACAGGAAAGGGGAACAAATAGAACAAAAGGGAAAGTAAAAAAGTATATAAAGACCGAATTATGATTCTTTTATTTTATTTGTTTACATTATACTTTTTTTCCAATTGATTTATTTATTTTAAATTAGATTAAATATTAGATTTTTTTTTTTTTTTTCCTCATCTCTACCTGACCCCCTCTCTCCCCTCCCCTCTTGTTTATGTACTGATGAAGGTGTTGTTAGGGAATGGCTTCAGGCAAAGAGGATCTTCAATGGAGATGTATTCTGTTAACAAGTTTTTCCAGTATGAGATGTGAATGGTATTTCTTGATTTCCAGTTCATGAGGATAGTTTTCTTTGCGATAGTTAGAGCCACCAGCAGAAACTGACCATTTGTATTATTTATATTGATTGTGGATATGTCACCTGATATGCAGAGGGAGGGACACAGTGGGATGTGACAACCCATTAAGTTGGAGAGTGAGTCAGTAACCTTTACCCAAAATGATTTAATTGAAGTGCAATGCCATAAGGCATGAAGATATGTGTCTGGAGTGTTTTGTGTGCAATGTGAACATATTTCTGACGTGAAACAAACTGTGATTCAATTCAGGTGTGTGCACAATCAGTGTATGTGGATGATGTAATGCTAGAAGTCCGGGGATGCGGCCTCTGCTGGCCAGCGAGGGAAATGACTGGGACCGATTCGGTGACAGAGCCCTCGTCCAACGAACGTCTCCTGAAGTGAGAAGAATCGCGACGCCGGGGTCTTCCACGGGGGCAAGGGGCCAGCATCTCCGGATGTTGCAAGTGGACCTCATTCAACAGAGTTGGGTCGAGAATGTCCTTACGGTTGATCCAAGATCTTTCCTCCGGGCCGTACCCCTCCCAGTCGATGAGGTACTGAAGTTGTCCGCCCCGGCGTCTGGATCTCAGGATCTCATGGATCCGATAAGCTTCTTCTCCGTCGATCATGATAGACGGGGGACCCTGTTCACCGGCTGCCACCTCCCTATCCACCTCGGCTGGACCAGCAGCAGGCTTGAACAGAGAGACATGGAATGTGAGAGAAATACAGTTAGGCAGTGTCAGTCAAAAGGAAACAGGAGAGATTTGTCTTTCTATTTGGAAAGGGTTTCTTGCAGGGTAGTTTCAGGCAAAGGTCTCGAGTGGTTAGCCACACCCACTGTCCTGTGGACTACGTGGGACCAGGACGACGGTGACAATCAGCCTGTTCTTTAAATCTTCGGATGGCATGCGCAAGATGGGTGTGAGCTGCGTTCCATACCTCCTCACATTTCTGGAACCAGGTGTCAATGGCTGGAAGTTCTGAAGGTTCGCCAGACCAAGGAAATAGAGGGGGTTGAAAGCAGAGTACACACTGGAAGGGAGTCAGACCTCTAGATGGTTTTCGCAGTGAATTTTGAGCGTATTCTGCCCAAATGAGAAATTTGTTCCATTCAGCTTGGTTGGAGTGACAATAGGTGCGAAGGAATCGACCAATCTCCTGATTGAGGCGTTCAGTTTGGCCGTTGGACTGTGGATGATAGCCGGAAGTGAGACTGATGTTAACCTGAAGGTTCTTGAAGAATGCGGACCACAGACGGGAGGTAAATTTGGGGACCTCAATCTGAGACGATGTCTTCAGGTAGCCCATAGTAGTTGAAGACACATTCGCAAAGTAGTTCTGCCGTTTCTAAAGCTGTAGGCAGTTTAGGTATGGCAATGAGTCGGCAAGCCTTAGAGAAGCGGTCAACAACAGTAAGTATGGTGGTATTTCCTTGGGATTGAGGTAGATCTGTGATGAAATCGATAGCTATATGCGACCAGGGACGACGTGGAACTTCTAGGGGTTGGAGCAGCCCAGTTGGACGATGACGGGAATGTTTGGCCATTTGACAGGGAGAGCAGTTGTTAATGAAGTTGATTACATTTTTATTGATTGATGACCCCCAGTAACGGGACTGGATAAGTAAGACGGTAGCTGTGCTACCTGGATGACCGGAACTGGGGTGGTTGTGAACCTCAGCAATAAGTTTTTCTCGGAGCAACGGGGGAACAAAGATTCTGTTCTCGGGACATACCTGCGGAGTGGGGTTTTGTTCAGACGCTTGGAGGATCTCAGTATCAATATCCCATTGAATGGGTGCTAGGACTAGGGAATCCTTTAGGATTGGCTCGACATCCTCAGCCAATGCTTCTTCATCAGAGAGGCGAGATAGAGCGTGAGCCTTGACATTTTTCGAACCGGGAATGTAAGTAACCTTGAAGTCGAAGCGAGTAAAGAATAGAGCCCACTTTGCCTGTCTTGGGTTTAGTCTCTTGCAGGACCGGACATACTCAAGGTTTTTGTGGTCAGTGATAACGGTGAATGGGTGTTTGGCACCCTCAAGCCAGTGTCTCCACTCCTCCAATGCAGCTTTCATGGCTAAGAGTTCCCGATTGCCAACGTCATAGTTTCTTTCAGCTGGATTGAGTTTGCGAGAGTAAAAGGCACAGGAGTGGAGTTTGTTAGTCGTCTGGGACCTCTGGGATAGAACAGCTCCAATGCCCGTGTTGGAGTCGTCGATTTCGACCACAAATGGTAGATAAGGATCAGGGTGACATAGGATGGGCGCCGTTGTGAAGCGGGACAGGATACCGTCCTTCTTCTTAACAAAGAAAAACCCAGCTGAAGCGGGTGAAGTGGATGGTCGTATAAAGCCTTTCTCCAGTTCCTCCGAGATGTAATTATTCATGGCTTCAGTCTCAGGTTGAGAGAGGGGAGAAATCCGGCCACGAGGAGGCGTTGTACCTGGTAGTAGCTCAATGGCACAGTCATACTCACGATGAGGCAGGAGCTTAGTGGCTTTCTGTTTGTTAAAGGCTTCAATAAGATCTTGATAAACTTCAGGGATCTGACTTAATTCAGGGTCTTCAGTACTGGAAATGGTGTTAATCTGGACAGGGAGGACAGACTGCAGGCAATGGTTAAGGCAATTATTGCTCCATTTTACGATCTCACCAGTTTTCCAGGAAATTTGGGGGTCATGAAGTTGTAACCAGGGTAACCCGAGGATAATGGTGTGTCGAGGAGAGTCAATCGCTAGGAAGGAGAGTTCTTCTTTATGGAGAGAGCCTGTTTGAAGAGAGATTGGCAGAGTTCGGAATTTTATGTGTCCTTCCCCCAGGGGGCGCCCGTCTATAGCAGTGATGGCTAGGGAAGTATTACAGGAGATTAGAGGAATGGAGTGGGTTGTGGCAAACGTGTGACCTATAAAGTTGCCAGCGGCTCCTAAATCAACCATGTCGAGAGTCGAGATCTCAATTTCACCACATCTTAAATAAACGGGTACACTCAGAATGTCACTGGAAATCTGAACACGGTGGTTGCACTCACCGGAAGGGTCTTGGGTGGAGCTTTGTTGGGACACAGGATTTTCGGATGACCCGAAAGACCGCAATACAGGCACAGGTGGTTTCTCCATCTTCGTTCACGCTCCTCGGGGGTTAGTCGGGCTCTGCCCAGTTGCATTGGTTCAGTGGGACTCTTAGGGGATACATGACTGGGAGTGACAGAACACAGGGGTTTACTGATGTGGAGTAAATTGTCTAACCTGATGGAGAGTTCAATGAGCTGGTCCAACGATTTCCCATCATCGCGACATGCCATCTCTTTTTGCAGTTCGGGGTTTAGAGCTTTCCTGTAGAGGGTTTTAAGAGGATCATCAGCCCAGCTGGTTTGCGCAGCCAGTGTGCGGAAATGTAGAGCAAATTCGGCTGCAGGTTGATCTCTCTGTTGAACACCTGAGAGCTCCTCACCAGCATTACGACCACCCTCAGGATGATCGAACACAGTGCAAAAACGTTTGAGAGTCATTAAATGAGGGAAATATCGGGGTGCTGTCTGGCCAAACTGCAGTAGCCCAGTCTAAAGCTTTTCCCGTGAGCAGAGAACACACAAAAGCAATTTTACTGTTTTCATCCTTAAACAGATGGGGCTGTTGGGCGATAAACAGTTTGCACTGGAGTAAAAAGCCTTTGTACTTAGCTGGGTTACCTGAGAATTTGTCGGGGAATGCCAAACGAACCCCGGAAACAGTCTGGGTCTGTGTAACAAAGGGTTGACTTGGAGAGTAATTGGCGATGAGTTGCGCTGTGGAAGCAGCTTGCAGGTTTTGCAGTGATTTCACCAATTCATCTGTAAGTTGGGTGAAATGAGACAACTGTTGCTGATGTGTTGTTAATACCTGAGCTTGAACTGTGACTTCGTGGGACAAGACCTGCATGAGCCAAGACCGATCCATGTTGGGCGAAGTCTTCTGTAACGGGGAGACTGACACGGAGGGATCCATTTTGCAGTATTTATTAGACACAGTCAAACACAAACATCCAACATGCACTACAGTGCAAACACACATCAACAGTAATCAATAAAGGTCGTGGGGATGGCGGCTGACAGACACAGAGTGATTTACCAGGCATAGATCAGTGGCAGGCGGCGTGGTTCAGAATCCTTAAGACAGGCGTGGGTCGAGGGCAGGCAGCATGGTTCAGAGTCCGTGTATCAAGCTAGGGTCGTGGGCAGGCAGAAGGCAACTCAGAGTCAGAAACAGTCCAGGGTTATGCACAGGAGATCAGGCAGGAAAGAACGCTCAGTAATGCTGGCCGGGGCAAAACAGGACTTCGCACTGAACAGTGGTTTGAGTGTGGCTTATATAGGTGGCGTGGGTCATTACCGTGATTCAATTTAGGTGTGTGCACAATCAGTCTATGTGGATGATGTAATGCTAGAAGTCCGGGGATGGCGGCCTCTGCTGGCCAGCGAGGGGAATGACTGGGACCGAGTCGGTGACACTATTAAACCTAATTAACCCAGTTAAGCCTTTTAATGTCACTTTAAGCTGTATAGAAGTGTCTTGAAAAATATCTAGTAAAATATTTTTTACAGTCATTGTGGTAAAGATAAAATAAATCCATTATCAGAAATGAGTTATTAAAATGTCTAATAATTCAGGGGAGCTGTTGCATATAAAGGTTGTAAAAGAAAAAATATATGTATGCACTTTATATATGTATGTGGTCTCAAATGTGGTACACTGCCACCCTGTGTTTTTTTTTGTTTTTTTTTTTTTGCTTTTTGTTTTTTCTCTCTCTCTTTCTACCTTGTCTCACCTGTTGGCAATTAAGTGACTGGAGCATGTGGTAGGAGAGAACAAAGAGAGATTGTGCCAAACACTAGTTGGTGAAGGCTGCTCTCACTTGCTTCTCCTGCCCCAGACTAGTTTTTGGTGTTGAATAATTGAGATACTTGTTGTAAAATTACAAATCTTGTTGTTATTGAACAATAGTGAAATTTTGACTTTAAATTCCCTTTGTTTGTTTAATACTTTATCTTGTTGGTTTTGTTTCAACTTTTTGGAGCTGTACAGAGGTAGATGTCACTTGTTTGTTTAATACATTTATTTTTTCTCCTGTTTCTGATAAGAGAGGGAGCAAGGTAAGATCTTTGTTTTTCTTTTTAATTTTCTTTTGAGAATTTAGAAAGTTGCTTCCTCTATCAGTTAGATCTTTTGTTTATTGTTTAGGCATTATCCCCTCCTTAGTATGTTTGACCATAGGTTATTTATTATTTGTTAATCTGTAAATAAATATTCTTGTTTTTGTATATTGGATTTGGTGTGATTTATTGTAGAAGTGCTGGGACAGGAGAAGAGTGATGATTGTTGGCTGCCTTGCCCTTTTATTTTTTTGTTATTTAGTTATATTTTTATAGTATCAAAATTGGCCTCTAATTAATTTTATAATTTGGCTAAATTTAATTTGTTAATTTCTATTTTCTTTTTCCCTTTATGTTAAATTGTTGTATGTTTCCCTGACCCTAGATAGGGGAGGCATGTAACAATAATGGGCTCGTCAACTGCATTAAGCAATTTTGAAGATTTTTTCTTTCTAAACACTTGCTGCAGTTTTTGTGGCTTATTTAATTATAAAACAATTGTTGAATTGTTTTACAGTAAGCTTGTTTGGCTGTTTTGAACTTTGGCGGTTGAGGAAATCCTGCTTGAAGAATATGGATTTTGATTTGGTTAAGTTCACATTATCTCCGACTGTAGAAGAGTTTGATCATTGTCGAAAGAAAGATCTGTTTGTGATTGCAGACTTTTATCAGTTAACTGTTTCGAGAGCAGCACGCAAAGAAGTAATTAAAAATGAGATATATGCTAAATTGTTTGAGGAAGGAATTGTTGAACAAGAGAACAAGAGCAGCAGGAAAATGCTGAGCATATTTCTGGAGCTGAATCTGTCAACTTAGATTTAGATGGCTTAAATGTACCAGATGTAGACCCACACATTGCTGTGAAATTAAAAGAACTTGATCTGGTACTTAAAAAACAAGAACATGAAACTCAGTTGCTTCAGTCAAAAGCACTCGAAATTGAAGCAGATCAAGATATTAAGATGCATAAACTTGATCTTGAGATAAAGGCTTTAACCACTGCACCAGTTCCGCCACCACGTTCTCGAACACCATCGTCTCCTGCGAATAATTCTAAATCCGAATTTGATATTGGCAAGTATGTTAAATTGGTTCCATCATTTAGAGAAGCAGAGGTGGACTCCGTATTTCACTTCTTTTGAGCGTGTTGCAGCAAAACTAAACTGGCCAAAGGACATGTGGGCACTACTCTTGCAGAGTAACCTTGTTGGGAAAGCACAGGAGGTATGTGCCGCCTTGCCAGTAGAAGAGTCATTGGACTATGACATTGTAAAAGCTGCAGTCTTAAGGGCATATGAGTTGGTGCCTGAGGCTTACAAACAAAAGTTTAGGGCATGTTCAATACAGGCCAAACAAACTTACGTTGAGTTTGCAAGAGAAAAGAAAGCACTTTTTGAAAAGTGGACTTTTTCTTGTAAAGTAACTACTGTAGAAGATTTGCGATAATTAATCTTACTTGAATATTTTAAGAATTGCCTTCCAGAAAATGTAGTTATTCATTTAATTGAGCAAAAAGTGTTGATGCTGTCTGATGCCGCAGTAATGGCTGATGAATTTGCGCTTACGCATTGAACTGGTTTTTCCGCTGCGCGTCAAACAAAAACATCTTTTGCTGCAGATTTTGTTGTAAAAGAAACTTTTTGAATAATCTCAGTAAACCAGGCAATGGAGGAAGAACTGTGTCTAAGGCACAGAAAGAAAAAAGGTTTTACTTTTACTGTCTTGATCCACGTCATATAATTTCTGATTGTGTGGCTTGGAAGAATATGACTGCAAAACCTAAGAGCGTTGCACTTGCACAGACGGTTTCTGAGGTAAACCCTATGGAAACATCATCGTTTGGTCCTTTTATGCTAACAGCTCATGTATCAATTCCGGGTACTTCAGTATTTCAGCAGGTACAAGTGCTCAGAGATACTGGATCGACTCTCATTTATATTAGAGGATGTTTTGCCATTCTCTGATAGTACATATACAGGTGCAAATGTTCTTGTAAGTGGTATTGAAATGGGCTGTGTACGTTTTTCTTTACACACAGTTAACCTGAAATCTGGTCTAGTTTCGTGCTTGGTGGGGTTGGGTGTGTGTAAAAAGTTGCCAGTAGACAATATCAGTCTCATCCTGGGAAATGACCTTGCGGGTGGCAATGTTTTTCCCAGTCCAGTTGTTGTAATTAAACTAAATTCACCTGAATCTACTGATCTTTCTGTGTCTTTTCCACAGGTTTTTCCTGCTTGTGCGGTTACACGTTCCCAATCGAGAAAGTTTTCTGATGTTGTGGATATTTCAGATTCTTTCCTGACTCTGCCATCTAATCCGATAGAATGTAAATTATCTGTTAAGACTGACATGACTGATTCTGTCTCTCAGCTAACAGAAAAAAAACCATCAGTTGTGAGTAGGGAACATTTGGGTGCTGCACAAAAGATGGATCCAATGCTCACCAACTGTATAAATGCTGCAGTTGATGACCGTGATCTTGTTGGAGAAATTGGATACTTTTGGGAAAATGGGATTCTAATGCGAAAATGGAAACCAAAGTCTTCAGAGGAAGATGATTGGTGGACAGTATACCAAATTGTACTTCCCGCCAATTATCGTTCCCAAGTATTGAAATTGGCACATGAAAATGTTCTTTCAGTCACCTTGGTGTCACAAAAACATTTAATCAAATCACAAAACATTTTTATTGGCCAGGAGTAAAGTCTGCAGTTTCTGATTTTTGCCGCTCATGTGATGTTTGCCAGTTGGCTGGAAAACCAATTCCGAACATTCTAAAAGCCCCCCTTCATCCAATTCCTGTCATTGGAGAGCCATTTGAAAGATTACAAATGGATTGTGTAGGTCCCCTCCCCAAGTCCAAACATGGGCACCAGTATATCTTGACGATAATGTGCACTGCAACCCGTTACCCAGAAGCTGTGCCATTGAGCACACTAAAAGCACAGACTGTGTTAAAGGAGCTAATTAAGTTTTGTACCACTTTTGGATTGCCTAGAGCAGGGGTGCTCAATCCTGTTCCTGGAGATCTACCTTCCTGCAGATTTTAGTAGCTACCCATATCAAACACACCTGCCTGTAATTATCAAGTGGTGTTTAGGTCCTAATTAATTGGTTCAGGTGTGTTTGATATGGGTAGCAACTGAAATCAGCAGGAAGGTAGCTCTCCAGGAACAGGATTGAGCACTCCTGAGTTTTGAACATATTGTAAGATCTTAAGTGAATTGGCTGGCAAACCCCCAAATAAAGAGTTACAAAAATCTATACGAGACTTGATAAAAGCATGGACAAGCTTTTCAGCATCTGGTGTTGAGAGAAAAGGACGGATGCGGGCAATGTTGCGTAAGTGATAAAAGCAGTTTTTGTTAACAGTTTAAAATGAGGTTTGAGGCTAAGCTGAGCATCAAAGAGGACACCAAGATTTCGCACCTGCATAGGAGTTAAAAGAGATTCATCAACTTTTAACTTGAGATTGTCAGATCTCTTAACATTAGAGGGTGTGCCAATAAGTAAAATCTCAGTCTTGGAGCTGTTTAATTTTAGATAGTTTTGTTGCATCCAGGCTTTAATCTCCACCAAGCAGGCGTTAAGTGTCGACAGTGAGGCAGATAGATTAGGAGATGTGCTATTATAAATCTGTGTGTCGTCAGCATAGCAATGATAATTAATGTCATATTTTTTGTAAATTTTTTCCAAGAGGTAGCATATAAATGCTAAACAAAAGTGGCCTGAGTACCGAATCCTGGGGGACACTGTGACACTGAGGGACTGTCCGCGATCTATGACCTCCCAAATAAATGAACTGCAAGCGTTCGGTTAGATAGGATATGAACCAATTTAGTGTTGTCCCAGCTAGGCCAACCCAGTTTGGAAGTCTGTCTAATAGTAAGCTGTGAGAGATTGTGTCAAATGCTGCAGTTAGATCCAAGAGCACCAGAATACCACAAGCCCCAGAGTCAGCAATCATAAGAAGGTTATTAGTGAACTTAACTAAGGTTGTTCCACACTGTGACCTGATCTAAAGCCCGATTGAAATAAATCAAATAAGGCATTTACCTTAAGGTGGTTTTGTAGTTGACTGGCAACCACACACTCAAGAACTTTTGCTAAAAAAGGTAAATTCGAAATGGGCCAATAGTTTGATAAATTAGTAGAATTACAGCCAGGTTTTTTAAGGACAGACGTAAAAGCAGCCGTCTTCAGCGCGGTATCTATTGACCCTGTACTGAGTGAGGCATTCACAATAGCTGTGATATGAGGCACAACTAGTGATAAACTGTTTTTTAAAACAGAGGTTGGAAAGGGATCTAGTATGCAGGATGATGAAGTCATTGACATCAAAGTCTTTGCAATAAGATTATCATCAACAGCATTAAAAGATGAAAAACTCGGAGCAGAGAGAGGAGAAGATAAAAGCTCAACATGCAGAGAATTCGCATCACAGGCAATAGAGGTGAAAATATTATCAACTTAGTTGTGGAAAAAGTCTAAGAATTCATTACAGATCTCATCGGATGCCGAGGTGAATTTTTTTGGGTGGTCCAGTCAAATTATTAATTGTTCTAAAGAGAATTCTAGAATTGGAACTGTGACTACAGATGATGCGGGATTAATATTTTATTTTTGCAACATTCAGGGCATTATGATACTCTGATTGCTGCTGTTCAAACATTTGTTTTTGTATTATTAAACCAGACTTGCTATACTTTCGCTCTAATTGCCTGTTTCCAGATTTCATTTTTCGTAATTCCTGCGTAAACCACGGGGATGACCTTTTAAATAAAACCTCTCGGCTTTTCAGAGGAGCGATATCATCAAGAACAGATTTAAAAACATCATTATACTGATCAGCTGTGGACATGATGGATAAACCTTCAATGTATAGATTCAGCTGGTCAGTGTTGTATATCATCAAGTTTCCTAAAAATAATAATTCGCTTAAAAGTTGTCTGAGATGGTGCTGTGTACAGATGAAACGTAATAAGTTTATCGTCACTCAACGGCGCTGTAATCGCTTTGGGTGGTTGGATTTTTACTCCAGATGTGCATACAAAGTCTAGTGTGTGACTACATTTATGTGTTGGAAAATCGACGTGCTGAACAAGATTAAATCAGTCAAGTATGTCCAATAAACATGAGGCTTGAGTACAGTCAGCATTCTCCACATGAAAATTTAAATCACCAGTTAAAAGTAGAGCTGGGCAGAGTACACTAGTAAATGTCAGAAGGTCTGTAAATTCAGAAAATAATTCCGAAGAGGGTTTTGGAGGACGATAGATGTTTAAAATGAGGACAGATGAAGTATCAGTCAATTTGAATGCCAGACAATCAAAAGTTGTAAAACAAGGCAAAGTTACCTCAATTACAGTAGCATCAGAATGGTAAATGACTGCTAAGCCACCACCTCTGCCGGTGGAGCGAGGACGCTCTAAATATTTGTAGCTTGGCAGAGCGCACATATTTAGGTTAAAATAGTCATTTGTCTGATGCCAGGTCTCACAGATACACAGAAAATCCTGATCATTGCCCACTACTAAATCGCTTATAAAAGCTGCTGTGTTGTTTATAGAATGAGAGTTTAAGTGAGCAAATCTGACCGTGTTTAGTTGAACTCCACTGGAAGACTTCTGAAGAGGTATAAGATTCATCGGGCAACCCCGTGTTGAAGAACAAGGATGAACCACACGCCTTTGAGACCATACCATGTTTATCGCGCCGGTCCGATGAACCATTAGATTCCGGCGAGAGCCCCGATGAGTGTACCTTGGGCGCCGTAAGAGTTGTAGCGAGCGAAGCGTAAGCATCACATCTGTAGCAGGAGTCCTGGTGTGATCAAGTTGACAGAGATCCATTCCCGAATAAGTGATCATGATAATGTCCAAGTGACCACGAAAGACCTTGTCAGGTACTCCAATAAAAACCAGAAAGAGAAAAACAAAGTATCTTATCAGCATGCTAGCCACCGGGACGTGCCTCACAGGTCGCAGTAATAAACCAGGTACCTGCGGCAAAAATCAGTTCCAATTTCTTTCAAAAAAGATGCAGTATGATGTGTAAAACAGCATAAAAAGTCACATCTAAAAAACACTAAAATCAACCATTAAAACTTGCAAGATACTGGGGGAGAAGCAGCAGCCAAATTGCGCCAGCGTCCTCTCACATCACGTCATCTCACTGTGCCTGTTTCTGTGTCGGACTAGCTTGTGAATTGGCAAGATCTCACCTCTCCACTGCACAATCTAAAATGAAAGCTCACTTTGATGAGACAACAGCACAGCAAAGTTTTCAACCTAAAGACTCTGTTCTTGTACTATTTCCTGTTCAGTGACACAGACTATGTCTTAAAAACACCTGATCGTAGGCGGAAGAAAAGGGTCTGCCACATCAACATGTTAAAACCCTATGTTAGACGTGATCCACCTGAGTTCTCTCTGAATGCAGCATCATCAAGCCAACATTGTTACAGCTGTACCTGTCTGTCTTCCTGCTGCTGACGAAGTAAGTGATGACACAGACTTTATTTTAGCTGAGCCTCAAACACCTGGATTTCAGTTAAATAATTCAACTATATTAGCCAACCTGGAGTCACACTTGTCTTAAGAAAAAACAAAATAAAAGGCGCTCTGGGGTAAGTTCAAATGTATGGTCGGTGCTCTTTGGGTAAGGGATTCATCAAATCTGCAACAAGAATCAGACCAAGATCTAGCCATGTGAATAAAGGCTTTTTAATTTTTTCACTTTACTCGAGTGCCTTGGACTGATTCTTGTTGCACACTTGTCTTACTTGACTGAGAGCCAATGTGTGGACATTATAAACTTGTTGCAATGTTATCCAACACTGTTTGCTGATGTTCCTGGAAGAACTAATGTGTTGTTTCATGACATTGATGTAGGTACCTCTGCCCCGATCAAACAGCATCCATACAGAGTAAACCCTACCAAACGGGAGGTTATGAGGTCTGAAGTAAACTACTTTCTTCAACATGGATTGGCGGTGCCCAGTCAAAGTCCCTGGAATTCGCCATGCTTGCTTGTGCCAAAGACTGATTCCAGTTTCCGTTTCTGTACTGATTATCGGAAGGTAAACACAGCCAGACTCTTTTTCCACGTATGGAAAATTGTGTGGACAGAGATGGAGGTTCAAGGTTTGTCACTAAGCTAAGCTATGACCAAAAACAATAGCACTAAGCTATGACCAATTAACTTACATGCTCGCGTGACGTCACTGGCGTCACTGTCTCCGTTCGGTTGCCTACTGCGTGTGCTTGAAGTTTGGACTTGCTATTTACTCGCAATTTAAATCTTAATCATAAAATTCTTCCTCGTTCGCTAAGTATTTGTCTCTCCTACTTAGGGTGAACAATAGTGTTGGGGTACTCGACCTTGGACTCGGACTCGAGTCCGGACTCGAGTCCAGTTTTGATTGGACTCGGACTTGTCACGGACTTGGGTAAACTTTTACTCGGACTTGACTCGGACTTAAAATATCACGAGTCCAGTCGAGTCCACATCATTTCCAAAACAAATATAAGATATTTAAAATTAATAAATAACAGCATAAAACTATAACAAGAATTAGCGATCTCTCTGGCTGCATGCCAGCTTTTATTTATGCCACCGCACCGTACCAGCAGGCAGCAGCAGCACGTCATCACCTTAAACGTGTAACCAGAAATAGCCATATCACACAATGCGTGGCTAAGTTTAGGACAATAATGTCTTCAAAATCAGCAATAATTTGTCTTCTACCGACATGTTAAAAGAAAACAAAGAAAGGTGAGAGCTTATTTACCTGAATTGTACATTCATATCGTAGGGATGATGTTAAAACATACTGGCGATATTGTTTTGTTGTTTATATTTGTGTCAATATATCCGCAAATAACTGCCAAATTCAAAGTTTTGCTCTTTGGCTCTGAGCCAGAGAATTATGCGTTCAGCGCTTGATTTAAGCCAGCTGGGGCTTCTCAAATCCGCACTCCTTAATATTCAAGTTTTTCCTGTAACTCTTGTAAAGACATCCCGCTATCATCCCGATTAATTTTCCAATTCTTCCACCTTATGCTTAATCTTTCTATGAAAAGTGAAAGTACCATCAACACAGCCGATCTAAAATGTGATAGAACTGCAAGAGCTGTTCAAGAGAATTGTGCTTTCGCTTTATTTTGGCTTGAAAGCACGTTAAAATGAATATAAAAACGTCTGCATTCACTTTCTTTCCATTAAAAATGTGCGTCGATCATCACATTTCTGAATCAGTGTAGCCTATACATGCTGACTGACGGACGCGTTCCGTATAATAAACTCATCCCAGATCCCAGATCAGCTTCTGCTTTTGAGGGTAAGGTTAGGAGAGTATAACGAGTGTGTAAAATTACAGTAATTAAATGATGGAATAGCAAAAATGTTGTAATAATATAATATGCAACTCCAAGCTAAATTAAGTCAATATAAGCACAAATGGATTTAATGTAGAGTTATATTCAAATCCAGACAACATTCAGAATGGATAATCACTGGACTAAGTCCACAAATTCAAGCAATAATTTAATCTTTTTAAAGATAGAATGAGGTTTGACTTTGTGTAAAAAATAATATTCAGGTAATATTTTGATGAGAGACATTGGAGAGATTAGGGGTGCCTGCGTACACATTGTGAGTCTTCTGTGTGAGAATAAACATTACTGTTTGTGAGTAGCAGTATATATCTGCCCTACATGTTGAATATGCAAGAGACAATCTGATAATGACACATTTCTGATTCTATTTATATGTAGTCAATGACCGAGTGCAAGAATATGTGTATTGCACAATTAATCATCTCAAATGTTTCGTTTTAAAATAATTCAAAATTATGCATAGTTGTATGCTGATGTCATCATCACTGTCTTTTGAACAGAGGACCAGGACTATGACCTATATCCTCAAAAGCCCCCCACCCTCCATTTATTTATATATATAAATTATTATTATTATATTAGCCCCTTTCACACAGTGATACCGGTAAATATCTGGAAAATTTCCGGAACGACTTTACCGGTATATTCAAAAAAGCGCTGTTCACACAGGCGAGGACGTTACGGAATTTTTCCGGAAAAGAGCATTCACACATCCATCCCAAAATACCGGTAAATTCTGACATCATTCACCACAAATGAGCTTTAAACGGCTGCGCTTGTATTTGTAAACATTTGACTAAATTACAAACTCTGTGGATGATCAATATCGTGAACAACTTTCGCAGGATCACTTTCGCATGTCGAGATGTTCATAATATGTGCGTGTTTAGGCACTCACAGGCTGTTTCACAGGCACACGCAAAGCTTGAAGGTAAACAAACAACGGCTTATCATAAGCATCTAATTGATGATTATTTACACAGTTGGCATTAAGAAGAACATATAAACGTGATCTGACTAACTTCTAGCAGCTAAATGTGTCTGGAAAAATATTCAAAGGCTTTTATCCTCACAAACCGCGCGAACGTAAATGCGTCTGACTGTTGTGATTGGCTAAAGCAGACGTCTCACGTCAGCACGTTCTAGACGTGCACGCACTTATTACGGGAATCTTCCTTCTGCATTCACACAGCGCAGCATTCCGGCAAATTGCCGGTAATGTTACAACTTTTCTTTCCGGAAAATTGCCGGCAATTTTCCGGAAAGGTCTGTATGTGTGAAAGGGGCTAATGACAGAGTGCAAGAATATGTGTATTGCATAATTAATCATCTCAAATGTTTCGTTTTAAAATGATTCAGAATTATGCATAGTTGTATGCTGATGTCATCATCACTGTCATTTGAACTGAGGACCAGGACCATGACCTATCCACAAAAGCCCCCCACCCTCCATTTATTTATATATATACAAAAAATATATATATATATATATATGTTACGCCCCGTGTGGCTCGGAGGATGAAAAAGGGCTTAACATAATTATGACAACCCAATATTTTAAGAATTCCTCTGAGATGTTAACTGCTATGAATCAACACAGACAACGACGTTGCAAAAAAACTGGTTCGCTTTATTACAATAAAGATAAAGAAGTGAATATTTAAATCACCCAAAGTATATTTACAAATATGTACAATAAAACAAAATGCAAATGCAAAAAGTAAACAAAAATACCTTATGGAGGGAAGGAGAATAAGCGGTGCCAAATCAAAGAAAATAACAAATTAAACACCCGCTAACTAATCCCTCCCCCAACTCTAAATAACTAAAGAGAAATATGTAAATAAGAAAAAAAACATCTTCAGCGTCACACGTCCCTTACTCAACTACACTGACTGTAACAAACATACATATGGTAGCACCCGCCTCTTACCTAGTGGAATAACAAAAAAAATCTACTACGTGTGTGTAAAATGTAAGTCACGTGACATACTTCCCTTCACTTCCCTCTTGGTATTTTTAAATCACAAAAACTCTTTAAAGCGAACCCGAGCACAAGATAGGAACCAAAAGTTACAAAAACACAGCAGCAACAAGCAACATGGATCCCCCTCTCATCTGGGCTGAGTCATCACTGGAGCGTTTAAATAACACCCATCCTCTTCTCATTGGTCCACTCGGGAGAACTCTGCCAACCAATCGGAACACCTAGATTTTAGAAGTATAGGAGACAGCAAATAGAAACAGAGAGGGGAGGAGGGAACAACAGAGCAACACCCCCAGGCATGTAACACCCCACCACTTAAAATCAAACATTATACTCTCAATGATAATGTTTGTACAAGCAAAAGAATGAGTTAGTTACACTCTTGAAAGTGCATCAGCGACCACATTGTCCACTCCTTTCTTGTGCCGAATCTCAATATTGTAGTTTTGAACTACTAAAGCCCACCGCATCAGCCTTTGATTCTGGTTATACATTCGACACAAGAAGGTGAGAGGATTGTGGTCTGTGTATACGATGACTGGATAGGTGGCACACCCAACATACACCTCAAAATGTTGCAACGCCAACAACAACGCCAAAGCCTCCTTCTCAATGGTTGAATAGTTACACTGGTGCTTATTAAATTTCCTAGAGAAAAAACAAATTGGATGGTCAATCCCTTCTCCATCTTCCTGTAACAACACAGCTCCTGCCCCGACTGCGCTGGCATCCACCTCCAACTTGAAAGGAAGAGTAAAGTTAGGAGCGGCCAACACTGGTGAACTACACAGTAGCTGTTTGATCGTTTCAAAAGCAGCCTGACTTTCTGCTGTCCAAACAAAACTTTTTGACGGGCTAAGGAGATCAGTCAGTGGTTTAGCCACAGATGAAAAGTTCCTACAGAAACTTCTGTAATACCCTGACATACCCAAGAACCTCCTTAACTCGCGTCGAGTACTAGGTGCTGGAAATTCTTGAATGACAGCCACTTTTGCCTCTACAGGGCGAACCTCACCTTTTCCTACCTTTTTACCCAAGTAGTTTACTGTAGCTTTACCAAATTCACACTTTGACAAGTTTAAAGTCAAGGATGCATTAGAGAGTCGCTGAAAAACTTTAGTCAACACAGACAAGTGCTCTGGCCAAGTTGATGTATAAATAACTAAATCATCCAGATATGCCTCACAGTTAGATACATCAGCTAGCACCATGTTAACTAACCTTTGAAATGTTGCTGGGGCATTTCGCAGGCCAAAAGCCATAACATTATACTGCAGAAAGGCATCAGGTGTCACAAAAGCTGAAATGTCTGAAGCTCTTGATGTCAACGGCACTTGATAATAGCCTTTAAGCATATCTAGCTTGGTAACAAAAACAGCAGACCCCACATTATCAATGCAGTCATCCATCCTTGGAAGTGGAAAACAATCAGGTACAGTTACAGAATTAACTTTACGATAATCTGTACAAAATCTAAAAGTTCCATCAGCTTTTGGTACAAGAACACAAGGAGAACTCCAAGGACTAGCACTGGGTTTTGCAAAACCCTCACTCAACAAATAGTCCACTTCCTGTCTCATGGCAGTTCTCTTAACATTATTCAAACGATAAGGATGTTGTTTTATAGGGGTGGCATTACCAACATCGATATCGTGATAAACTACACTAGTTTGTTTTGGTATGTCACCAAAGATGTGAGGAAAATTCTGAATGAGTGTGACTAATTCTGTTATCTGATCTTTTTCCAGATGACTTAGAAACTTAGGAAGGTCAGTTAGAATCTCAGAATTACTTAAACGAGCAAAAGGCATTGGATCAACTTGCACTTTAACTTCATCCATCTCAAGCTCATCATCCTGAGAAAAAGGCAACACAGTCTCGCAGTTCACCGCAACCGCAGAAACTGCAGGCTCTGTGTTCACTTTTGAACAGGGAGATGGTGCTTCATTCCTAGAATGATAGGCTTTAAGCATGTTAATGTGGCAAATGCGTTTTTGTCTTTTCCGATCTGGTGTCTTAATGATGTAATCAGTCTCACCTCTCTTACCCAGCACTTCATACGGACCAGCAAAACGTGCAGACAATGCAGACCCTGGAATTGGTAACAAGACAAGAACATTATCCCCTACAGAAAAGGATCGTGAGACAGATGCCTTATCAAAGTAATGCTTCATTCGTATTTGAGCTTTTGAAAGAGCATCTTTAGCTTGAGCACAAGCTTCCTGCACACGCTCACGAAAACGGGCCACATAATCAAGAACATTCTCCTTTAAACTCAGGTGATTGTTCAGTCCAAGCATTTGTTCTTTTAGAACCTTCAATGGGCCTCGAACACTATGGCCAAAGACCAATTCAGCTGGACTAAATCGTAGAGACTCTTGTGGAATCTCCCGAATAGCAAACAAAACAAAGGGTACTCCCTCGTCCCACTCATTTCCTGTATCCCAACAGTATTTCTTCAGCATACATTTAAGTGTCTGATGAAATCTTTCTAGCACACCTTGACTCTCAGGATGGTACGGGCTAGAAACACGATGTTGAATACCTAAGGAACTAAACGTTTGCGTAAACAACTTAGACATAAAGTTAGTTCCTTGGTCAGTTTGTATGATTTTGGGCAAACCAAAGGTGGAAAAAAACTTGACCAAAGCCTTAACCACTGCCTTAGATGTTATTTTCCTCAGCGGTATTGCTTCAGGGTAGCGAGTAGCTACACACATTACCGTGAGCAAAAACTCATTGCCAGATTTTGTTTTTGGAAGTGGCCCAACACAGTCCACAATGACGTGTTCAAAAGGTTCACCAATAGCAGGAATGGGAACTAATGGCGCAGGAGGGATTACCTGATTAGGTTTCCCCATGACTTGACAGACAGAACATGTACGGCAATAAGCAGCTACCTCTCGTTTTAGACCAGGCCAGAAGAAATGATGTAGAACACGGTTATAGGTTTTTGTAACACCTAAGTGTCCAGACATGGCATGATCATGGGCCAGGGAAAGAATAGATGCACGATACTCAACAGGAACTACTATTTGACAAACAGCAGCACATTCTTCACTATCTGAACCCCTTGGCTTCCACTTACGCATCAATAAACTATCCTCCAGAAAATACAGTGTACTTCCTTTCCTATTATTCACTGCCTCAAAACACTTTTCTAAAGTGGCATCACGCTGCTGGGCTTCAATTAGCTTATCACGGGTAATGGGTAATGAAGGTAGAGGTAAACTACTAACCTTTCCAGTTCCTGTTTCCTCACTACGGTGGTTTGCTGCATTAATAATGTTGTCATCTGTGCACATAAATGTATCATCAAGTGTAAAGTCTGTCCCCATCTTCCTTGTTTGAGCACGAGTTAAAACACACGCCGGAAATGCTTCAGGATACTCCTGAGTGAACTTTTCTGAAATAGAAGTTATAACAGGCCTGTCCAATACTTCCAACACCGGTATCACGTTACCACCAGCCAGATCGTTACCTAAAATCACATCAACACCAGGCACAGGCAAAGCAGGTCGCACACCTACATCAACAAATCCAGTGATCAAATCAGTTTGTAAATACACTCGATGTAATGGCACCTTCACAACTTCCATACTGATACCTTGCACTAAAATACTGGAACCAGTGTAGGAGTCATCAGAGAATGATAATACATCCCCACGTATAAATGAGCGGGCTGCTCCCGTGTCCCTCAACACGTGGACTCCAACTCGATCACCTGGTTGGTCACTGAAAGATACAAACCCATCAGATAAGAATGGCTCATAAGCAGAGTCAACAGCAATTGGCATTGTTTTAATCAACCCAATAGGCTGTGGACTGTTAGAATTTAGTTGTTTCTTTTTCAACAGGCCACAATCGGCAATTAAATGACCAATTTTTCGGCAATAAAAGCATTCGCGCTTTTCTCTGGGCTGCTCTACTTTTGGTTTTAACTGAGGTGCAGGCCGTAAAGAAACAGCAGAACTACTTTTATCCCCATGAGCAGAACTGAACACCCCTTTGTGTGTCAGAGCAAACTCATCTGCTAACACAGCAGCAGAGGCCAAAGTTGTAACTTTCTGCTCATTCAAATACAACACAGTTCGCTCTGGCACACATTTCTTAAAATCTTCAAGGAGCATTAACTCACGCAACGTAGAAAAATCCTCTGCCTGACTTGAAGCACACCACTTATCAAATAACACTCCCTTTTCCCGTGCAAATTCCACATAAGTCTGATTACTGCTCTTCCTGTGGTTTCTAAATTTCTGCCGGTAGGCTTCAGGCACTAACTCATATGCACGCAAAATAGATGCCTTCACGGTCTCATATTTCAAACTGTCTTCCAAAGACAGTGTGGAAAATACTTCCATAGCTTTCCCAACTAATCTGCATTGCAACAGCAATGTCCACACTTCTTTTGGCCAGCTCAACGAAGCAGCAATTCTCTCAAACACACAAAAATAACTGTCCACTTCCATTTCTCTAAATAATGGCACTAATGAAATGTTTTTACTTACATCAAACGTAGAGTTAGTCGAAACACATGGTGCTGTTGGTTTACCAGCCGAGTCAGAAGCAGGCAGGCCAGTAGAGACAGATGAAAGCTTCCTCTCCTCTAACTCTAACCGTTTCATCTGTACCTCTTTCTCAGACTGAATTTCGAGCCGTCGGATTTCGAGCCGCAGATCAAATTCAGCACGTCGGACTTGAGCTCTTTCCTCCGCTTCAATGCGAAGCCGAGCAAGACGAAGCTTCAACTGCGCATCCACTTTAGCACCCGGTGACACCGGAGAAAATGCTTCAAAGGGGGGGAAGACCTGTTTTAGCTTTTGCCTCCACATCCACGTCAACATGCCCATCCACCACACTGTTTGAATCAGCGCCTTCGTCTAAATTATGTTCACTAATTTGATCTGCTTCTCTAACCGCTTCAGGCACACTGAAAATATTTTGTTCTGCCAATCCATTCAAAACAGCAGCTTTAATCTCATGTTTTAACAATTGCCGATTAACAGAGACTTGGAAGTGATCAGCTAATAGTAACAAATCGTCTTTACGAAATTTAACGATGAGATCCAATGATGGATTCTCAATAAACTGAAGCACCAATGAAGACATTGCGAGCTTAACGTTAACAACCAACTACACAGGAATATCAAACTTGTAACACTCACCTATCATCAATATTTCTACAAAGTTTGTGTTGGGTCACAGCAGCTACTCCCAGGGAAAAATACAGGCTATCAAAATTATCCGGGCTTCCTCTACACAAAAGGAAGGATCCCGGACGAGCCCCCAAATTATGTTACGCCCCGTGTGGCTCGGAGGATGAAAAAGGGCTTAACATAATTATGACAACCCAATATTTTAAGAATTCCTCTGAGATGTTAACTGCTATGAATCAACACAGACAACGACGTTGCAAAAAAACTGGTTCGCTTTATTACAATAAAGATAAAGAAGTGAATATTTAAATCACCCAAAGTATATTTACAAATATGTACAATAAAACAAAATGCAAATGCAAAAAGTAAACAAAAATACCTTATGGAGGGAAGGAGAATAAGCGGTGCCAAATCAAAGAAAATAACAAATTAAACACCCGCTAACTAATCCCTCCCCCAACTCTAAATAACTAAAGAGAAATATGTAAATAAGAAAAAAAACATCTTCAGCGTCACACGCCCCTTACTCAACTACACTGACTGTAACAAACATACATATGGTAGCACCCGCCTCTTACCTAGTGGAATAACAAAAAAAATCTACTACGTGTGTGTAAAATGTAAGTCACGTGACATACTTCCCTTCACTTCCCTCTTGGTATTTTTAAATCACAAAAACTCTTTAAAGCGAACCCGAGCACAAGATAGGTACCAAAAGTTACAAAAACACAGCAGCAACAAGCAACATGGATCCCCCTCTCATCTGGGCTGAGTCATCACTGGAGCGTTTAAATAACACCCATCCTCTTCTCATTGGTCCACTCGGGAGAACTCTGCCAACCAATCGGAACACCTAGATTTTAGAAGTATAGGAGACAGCAAATAGAAACAGAGAGGGGAGGAGGGAACAACAGAGCAACACCCCCAGGCATGTAACAATATATATATATATATATATATATATATATATATATATATATATATATATATATATATATATATATATATATATATATATAATTTTTTTTTAAATATATGAAAATTATTATTATTATTATTATACAATTAATATTCTAAATAAATAACAGAAATTTGTCCTAAATGTAACTGGAACACAAAGAGACAACAGGAGTGATGTATTAAGATCATTTGAGAAGTCTTTTGCAAGAATATTAATTTAATTTGACAATTCCATAAGGTACAAAAAGATGTGTTTTATAGAATTATCTGTGGGCTGCACGGTAGCGCAGTGGGTAGCACTGTCGCCTTACAGCAAGAAGGTCGCTGGTTCGAGCTACGGCTGGGTCAGTTGATGTTTCTGTGTTGAGTTTGCATGTTCTCACCGTGTTGGCGTGGGTTTTCTCCGGGAGCTCCGCTTTCCCCCACAGTCCAAAAACTATAGGTGAATTGATGAATTAAATTGGCCATAGCATATGAAGGGAAGGGCATCCGCTGTGTAAAACATGGTTGTTGGCGGTTCATTTCTGTGTGGCGACCCCTGATTAATAAAGGGACTAAGTCGAAAAGAAAATGAATGAATGAATGAATGAGAATTATCTGTTGTCTTTTTAGACCTGAATTGTGAACTGTTTTAGGCCTAATCTTACCTGTCTGACTCTTCATCCTTCTTTTCTGCTTCATAGCATGTTTAGTTAAAATAAGATCATCATCATATTGTTTTAATTTTTGTTTTGTCCACTTGCAAAACTTACGCAGGTTTCACAATGCATAATCGCTGCGTATTTTTTCGAGGTGTTCCAGAGTTGCAAAAACTTCTAAGTATTTGGAATGTACACTTGCTTTATTAAAATGAAAGAATGTCCAAGACAAAGCTAATAAGTGTCTTATGAGTATATGTACACTAGCAGTGGAATTTACTGGAATTCACCTGAAATCTTGCCTAGGGCTCCAAATTGGTTAGGGCCAGGCCTAATCATGATCATGCTGGATAATCGCGCGTGCACGCCTGTTTTAACACACTGCAGCAAATCGATCATTTGAATGGAAGAAGATGTCGGCCTCACTGAAAAGAATTGATTAAGAGAATAGACAGTTCAAAGTTGAATGAACAGATAAGTATGTGTTTATTTTGCCCTAAGCCAGCTCGAATCAGTAACCTTCTTGCTGTGAGGCCATTGTGCTACCCACTGCGTCATGGTACTGCATCTTATGGATGTTTATTAAAAACAAGTTATGTAATATCAATTGTTTCATACCTTTGACCTTAATAAAAAAAAATTCAGATTTGGAACTTTTAATGTAGACATTGAGAACGTTCGAGGTTACAGAAGTAACCCTTCGTTCCCCGAGGAGGGGAACGGAAGTGCCATAGAGTGGATTGATTGAAATCCACGAAATGGGAGGATTCGGTTCAGAAGCCGCTTGTCTGAAAGAGTATTGAACGGGCCAATGAATGCAATGAGTTGGCAGCGTAAGCTTGCACAGGTGTACTTCATTGCCAATTATCCCAGCATATAAGCACACCTGGAGCAAGCAGACGCCATCCTTTTAAGCTGAAGAGACTTTCAAACAGCTAAGGGACAGTCATTATGGCGACGGAGTATGGCACTTCCGTTCCCCTCCTCGGGGAACGAAGGGTTACTTCTGTAACCTCGAACGTTCCCCTTCGGTTGGGGAACTTCAGTGCCATAGAGTGGATTGATTGAAATCCACGAAATGGGAGAAGTATGGAAAGCGCCATAATGACTGCACCTTACCAACGCCCCCGATGAGGGGATTGTCAAGCAAGCGTGACGCACCCACATCATGGGAGGCTCGGTCCTCCAACGTGTCCCTGGCCCTAATTTATCCTACTTCAACAGAAGTTTTACGGATTTAGATATATTTTTGGGAAGTCGTGAGCATCTAGATAATTCTAGGAAAATACGACAGTACGTTGGGAAGCATGCAATCCCGATAGGGAGGACGCAGCGGAGGCCATCCGTTACCCAAGGGGGGATAGATGGCAGAATTTACATATGCACTAGCCCTAAAAAGGGGGCGTACGCATAGCAAAAGAGTGGTTAGCGGGGAGGGAAGACACGGGTCCGCCCGGGGGGGGGACTTAACCGTGGCGGAATAAGCATATGGGAATGCCTAGTGGGGATCACGCATAGCAGGCACCTTTACCCAAAACGCGGGCTGACCAGCGGGCAGACCTACAACGTAGTGGGCCAGCAAATGACTCCTCCGCTGAGTCAGTGCTGGGGGCCACGGAGGAATCTGCAGGGCTCACCTGACGGGGAACTTTACTGACAGATAAAAAGGCACACGTACCTCCGTGTTAGGGAGAATGGCGCAGCAAGCGTGTTTCAACACCCTACCGAATTGTTTCCTCAATCACCAAGGGTTACCTAATACCCTTGAGGAAACCGGCTCCACTCGCAGATTGTAAAACCTTGCAAATGTGTTGGGTGTCACCCAGCCCGCAGCTCTACAGATGTCTGTTAGAGGGGCGCCGCGTGCGCGCGCTCGAGAGGATGCGAAGCTCCGAGTGGAGTGCGCACGCGCTCTCGGGGGACGCGGCTCATCTCGGCTCTGATAGTGAAAGAAAGGCATCCACAGTCTAGTGGGAACTTATTTCGGTACGGCACTTCCCTGCTGCCGACCGCTATAACAGACGAAGAGCTGCTCAGATAATCTAAACTCTGAGTGCGGTCCGGATAATACGCAAAGCGCGAACTGGACAATAAAGAAGGGCTGGGTCTGCCTCCTCCGAGGGCAGCGCTTGCAGGCTCACTACCTCGTATTAAAACGGAGTGGTAGGAACCTTGGGCACATATCGCGGGCGAGGTCTCAGGACGTGAGAGAAAGCCAGCCCAATTACAAGCACAAGTCACTGACCGAAAAATGCCTCCGGGTCCCCGACCCTCTAATCGATATCAACGCGACCAGCAGAGCTGTCTTCAGGGACAGAAAGATACTGAGTCGAGGATCGAAGGGATCTGATGCGGCTTGTGTAGCGAGGGCGAGATCCTAAGAGGGCATGAGAGGGGGGCGAGTTGGATTAATTCGCTTAGCGCCCCTGAGGAACCGGATGATGAGGTTATGCGTTCTTATGGTGCTGCCAGCCACCGCGTTATGAGAGCGGAGATGGCAGCCACGTAACCTTGAGTGTGGAGGGCGACAGCCTGCTCTCCAGCTTCTCTCGGCGTAAAGAAAGCACAACGCTGATCTGGCAAATTACGGGGGTCTTCTCAGCGAGAGACACACCATTCAGTGAATAGACTCCACTTCAGGGCATAGGCGCGCTTGGGGAGGGAGCTCTAGCCCGAGTGACGGTATTAGCCACCGCAATCGGAGGTTACCTAAGTCTTCCTCGCGTCTAATGACCTCCAAAGATCGGCGAGGGTGCCAGGTGGTGCCCTGTCCCTGAGAGAGTAGGTGCTCTCTCGAAGGGACTGCCAGGGGAGGGCTATCGTGAGGGAGAGCTCTGACATCCAGGTCCGGTTGAGCCAGAGGGGCGCAACCAGCAACCTGTTCCTCGTCCTCCCTGACCTTGCACAGTAACTGCGCGAGTAGGCTCACTGGGGGAAACGCGTATTTGCGCATACCCCGAGGCCAGCTGTAAGCCAGTGCATCCGTGCCGAGAGCACTCGGTCAGGGAAAGAACAACTGGCAATGAGCGATCTCGGGGGAAGCAACAGATCGATCTGGGCTTCCCCGAATCGCGCCCATATCAGCTGAACAGACTCGGGGTGGAGTCTCCATTCTCCAGGACGTAAGGCTGCCGTGAGAGCGCATCGGCTGCACGGTTGAGCTTGCCTGAATATGAATGGCGTGCAGCGATTTCAGCCGCGGATGACTCCAGAGGAGCAGACGGCGGGCGAGCTGAGACATGCGGCGAGAGGGCATACCCCCCATACGGCTGATATACGCCACCGCCGCCGTACTGTCCTTCCTGACCAGCACGTGTTGCCGCTCCAGCACCGGAAAAAAACGGTGGAGAGCGAGGAACACTGCCAACAGCTCCAGGCGATATGCCAATGCAACTGGGTACCTTTCCACAGGTCCGCAGCCGCATGCCCGCAACGCACAGCCCCCCAGCCCGTGTTGGAAGCGTCTGCTGAAACAACAAGACTGGACGCCTGTTCTAGAGACACCCAGGCCTGTAGGAACGAGGGGTCGCTCCAAGGGCTGAGGGCGCGGCGACACAGCGCAGTAACAGAGACTCGGTGTGCGCGCGCGTGCCATGCGCGTCTGGGGACTCGATCGTGAAGCCAGTGCTGAAGTGGTCTCATATAGAATAATCCGAGCGGCATGAAGCGGCTGCGGATGCCATATGCCCCAGGAGCCTCTGAAATAGTTTCAGTGGGACCACTATTTTACTGTCGAGCTCTCTCAGACAGTACAGCATCAGCTGAGCGCGCTCTCCGGAGAGGCACGCTGCCATGGTGACCGAGTCCAGCTCCAGCCCGAGAGAAGAGATCCTCTGCACGGGGGTGAGTTTGCTCTTTTCTCGGTTGACCTGAAACCCCCACATGTGGCATTGCCAGAGCACTTTGTCTCTGTGCATAATCAATTGCTCCGAGAGAGGGCAAAAATCAGCCAGTCGTAAAGAAATCGAGTATGCAGATGCCCGCGAGCCGAAGGGGCGCTGAGGCACCCTCCGCGGGCTTGGTGAGGACCCGCGGAGACAGAGAGAGCCCGAAGGGGAGGGCTTTGTATTGCCAAGCTCGACCTTCAAACGCAAACCGCAGAAACTGACGGTGGCGAGGAAGAGTGGAGACATGGAAATACGCGTCCATCAGGTCTAATGCTGCAGACCAACCCAGAGGACGAACGCACCGGAGGATGCGCTTCTGCGTGAGCATTCTGAACAGCAGCTTGTTCAGGCAGCGGTTCAAAACGCGCAGATCTAAGATTGGCCGTGACCCACCACTCTTTTTGGGCACGATGAAGTGTGGGCTGTAAAACCCGCTCTCCATCTCGGCTGGAGGGTTCGGCTCGATTGCATCCTTCGCCAGGAGGACAGCAATCTCCTCTCGCAAGACAAGGGCGGACAGGGGGCTGACCCTGGTGAATACACACCCGCGACTTGGGGAGCCGTTTCGCGAACTGAATCACATAGCCGAGTCTGATTGTGCGTATGAGCCACCGCGAAGAGCTGGCCCGCGCTAACCAGGCAGGCAGAGCTCCCGCTAATGGACTCATCGCTACAATCGCTGACGTACCAGCAGTGGGGCAGCGCGGAGTGGGTGTGCTGATCCGGGAAGCTCGCGGGTCCCACAGAAAAGCTGGAGGTGAGATATTTGCTCTCACTCCGAACCCGAGCTCCGGAGGGGAGGCTCAAGGGGTGGGAGAAAGGAGACCGTCCTCCCAGCGCTCGTGAGCCACTGGCGAGCAGCTCTCGTAGGCGGGCGCCTTCGGCGAGGAGCAGGTATGAATGGCACGGCGGGCGGAGCGGGCTACGGACCGCCGATAAGACATCACCCATCAACTGCTCTCTCACCGCCTTGAATTCCTGGGTGAATTCACAGACGGTGTCGCCGGACATGGCTTGGGATATGGGGAAAGTCAAGAAAGCGGACTTTGTCGACTTCGCGCATATCAGCCAGGGGTGGCGCTCCTGGATCACTAATGTGGACATCGTCCTCCCCAACGCACACGCAGCGGACTCAGTAGTCCGAAGAGCTAAGTCGGCGGCGGTGCGAAGCTCGTAAGCCTGGGTTGGACCCACCCTCGTGCAGCTCGGCCAGCGCCTGCGCTAGGTAGCGCTGGTAGGTGGCTATCGCATGCAAAGCGGAAGCAGCCTGGCCCGCAGCTATGTAAGCTCTAGCTCCGAGGGAGGTAGATAACTTACAGGCTTTGGATGGGAATATGAGGCGGACCCCGCCAAGAAGAGGCGCCGCGCGGATTTACCGCCATCGCGCACTCAACCTGAGGAATCGCCACATACCCCCTGGCTGTTCCACCATCAAGAGTGGTTAGGGTGGAGGGACACGCAGCACGAGCAGAAAAAAGTGCTTTACAAGACCGCGTGAGCCTACTGTGCACCTCCGGGAAGAAGGGAACGCCCCTCTAGTCGGTCCGGCCGCAGAGCTGGGGGATAAACCATCTCCAACTCACGGCCAAAGCAGCCCGGGAAAGCACGGCTAACATGTCCGTTTCAGGATCCGTAGTGACAGCTCTCAACAGCCCGAAGGGGGCGAGCGGGTCTGGATCATCATCGGACAATGAAAGCCCACCCTCCGATGCCGCGGTGGACGTCTTGTCTCCGGTGACATCGGGCGTAAGGGCTACCATCTGTTAGACGGATCGCTTCCCGAAGCTTGGATGGAGCGCTTAGAGGAGCGGGAGGTCCGCGGGTCCGTGGGCGACGGATTATCTCTCGCTGAAACCCTCAGATCTGCCCGAGTGCCCGCTGTAGAGCAGGGGACAACTGGGGTGGTTCGCCCTTTTGCAAAGGCTAGCCGCGATCTTTACTGCGCAACATTCATGGCATCGCAATGACGACATGAACTGCCCGCGAGCAGCGCATTAACATGCTGGACCCCCCAGACATGCAACGCAGTGCTCGTGCCCATCATCCGAGGACAGGAAACCACCGCATCCAGAAACGAGCAGTCGGAGCGCCATCCTGAAAAGGACGTGCTGCACAACTGTGTTGCTCTTTCTGTGAAGTTTGCAACTTTATACGCACCGCTCTGGAGGACCGGACCCAAAGAACGCCAGGCAAGTGAGAAACCCAGCTCGACCGTCTGCCGCTGCGTGTACACACTCATGACCGGGAGAATGCTCTCGTTCTCTCAGAATCGCTGGTCACAGCAGGAGGAACCCTCATCGACTCGATCAGAAAGTCTCTGAAGCGAAAAGGATGGCGTCTGCTCGCTCCAGGTGTGCTTATATGCTGGGATAATTGGCAATGAAGTACACCTGTGCAATCTTACGCTGCCAACTCATTGCATTCATTGGCCTGTTCAATACTCTTTCAGACAAGCGGCTTCTGAACCGAATCCTCCCATTTCGTGGATTTCAATCAATCCACTCTATGGCACTGAAGTTCCCCAACCGAAGGGGAACCCCTGTTTCAGGCTATCATTAACAGATAGACCCAGATCATGTGCCTAGAAATCTGCACTGGACTATTTTTTTCAGTCTGATTCCCACTGGTTTTATTTTGCACCTAATTGCCCCTGCTATTTATTTAATCTTTGTTTATTTAGAACAAAATTCATCTGACTGTTGATTCCCTGTTAAGACAGCGGTGAAGCCAAATGGTCTCCCTTTGCTGAACCTTTATGTTCTGTGCAGATCTGGGTCAGTCCGCATGAATATGGTTTAATTTTCCACACTGGGGCTGATAACAGAGTTTTCTGGAATTAATGTAAAAAAATGCATTGTTGCCTTGGTAATGCAAGCGTAATTTAAACAAGAAATGTGAAAAAGTGGCATGAGAATAATCTCAAACGCGTGACTCTTGTAAAATAATAAAAATTCTACATATATCCTCCAATTTTCATTTTAATTTGAAGCAAGCTAACAAAAAATACAAGGCATTTTGTAAAAATGTACCAAAAGTTTAAAATTTTCATTTAACAGTTAATTGTTAACAGAAAAATATATTTGATTCATTATTATTATTATTATTTTACACTTTTTTACTTAGGTGGCACCATGGCTCAATGCTTAGCACTGTTGCCCCACAGCAAGAAGGTCACTGGTTTGAGTCTCGACTGGGCCAGGAGTGTTTCTGTGTGGAGTTTGCATGTTCTCCGTGTGTTGGTGTTGGTTTCCTCCGGGTGCTCCGGTTTCCCTCACAGTCCAAACAAATGCAGTATAGGGGAATTTAATTTACTAAAATGGCCGTGGTGTGTGAGTGTGAATGAGAGTAAATGAGTTGCGGCTGGAAGGGCATCCGCTCTGTAAAACATATGCTGGACTAGTTGGCAGTTCGTTCTGTGGCGACCCCTGATAAATAAGGGACTAAGCCAAAAGAAAAATTAATAAATGAGTTTTAAGACTGTCTGGACTCGGCCGGACTCGACTCGGACTCGGATGTTAAGGACTCGGACTTAAGTCCGACTCGACCCCTTTTGGACTCGGACTTGGACTTGTACTCGACTGGTTAAGGACTTGGTCTCGACTTGGACTCGACAAAGGTGGACTCGACCCCAACTCTAGTGAACAAACCCTTAATACATTTATACAAACACAACTGCTTTAAAAACGGTCTGTCCCTCGAGCATCCGCCTGTTGTTTGTAGCTTTAGCCTGCTAGCGCCGCTGGTCAGCTAAAGATACCGACCTCTTTTACCATACACTTTTGACTTACTGGCTTTGCTCTTTACCCCATAAAATGTCGCTTCCGTCTCTGTCCTTGTGTGCAGGAGAAGCATCGATGGAGGCGCTGGAGCTGGAGCAAGTGGAGTCCCAGATCCGGGCTCTTCTGATGAGGCGGACGATGCTACGGGAACAACTGCTTGTTGTACCTAACGCTAAGGCCGCCTCATCATCTAAGGTACGTGGAAATTACAACCACATCATTCCCTCTACCTCAACCCCGTGTCCTTCTCTGTCCAGGCCCAGCGCACCCGGGGCGCGGCTCGGCCAGGCGTCGTTCACGCCGACACCCGGCTACCACGGCGCCTGGGAGCATCCGCGTAAGGTGCTTCCCAGATCCCGGGGCAGAACGTCTTCTCCTCCCATGTTCGAGATCTCCACGGAGAACCGCTTCTCCCCTCTCCGCGAGTCGGGTCCCGATGTGGCCATCATCGGTGACTCGATCGTTCGTCACGTCCGTGCCGCCTCCTCAAGAGGTAATAAAGTACGTACTTTCTGCTTTCCTGGTGCCCGTGTGAGAAATATTTCTACACAGATTCCAACCATCCTGGGCGCTGTCGAGAGCCCTGGTGCCGTTGTCCTCCACGTGGGGACAAACGACACCGGGCTCCGGCAGTCGGAGATCCTGAAGAAGGACTTCAGGAGCCTGATTGAGACTGTTCGACGCACCTCGCCCGCCACGCAGATCATCGTTTCTGGGCCGCTTCCTACCTACCGCCGAGGATATGAAAGGTTCAGTAGACTTTTTGCTCTGAATGAATGGCTATTAACATGGTGTAAAGAACAGAAATTGCTCTTTGCTAATAACTGGAATCTTTTCTGGGAGCGTCCTAGGCTCTTCCGTGCTGACGGCCTGCACCCTAGTCGAGCTGATACAAATACAAATTTCGTAAAGCTTGGTCTCCTAAACATCAGGTCACTTGCACCTAAAGCACTTATCATAAATGAAATAATAACAGAAAACAATCTTAATGCACTCTGTCTCACTGAAACCTGGCTGAAACAAAATGACTATATTAGCTTAAATGAAGCAACTCCTCCAGGATTCTTATATAAACATGAGCCTTGCAAACTGGTCGTGGTGGTGGAGTTGCATCAATCTTTAGTGATTTCCTTAATGTTAATCAGAGAAACGGACTTATGTTTAGCTCCTTTGAAGTATTAGCGCTTAATGTTCAGCTTCCAGATACTATGCAAAAACCTATGTTATCTCTCGCTTTAATCACCATATATAGACCCCCAGGACCCTATGTCAATTTTCTAAAAGAATTTTCTGATTTTATTTCTGACTTACTAGTCAAAACTGATAAAATGCTAATTGTAGGTGACTTTAACATCCACATAGATGACGCTAATGATACATTAGGGTTTGCGTTTATGGATTTAATACACTCACTTGGGATAAAGCAAAATGTTGTGGGTCCAACCTATCACTTAAAGCATACATTAGATCTAATTCTGTCTTATGGAATCGAGGTTATTGACGTAGACATTATACCACAAAGTGATGATATTACAGATAACTACCTCTTAATATATAAGCTGTGTTTACCTGAAATCAGCAAACCCGCTCCAATAATCCGCCCTAGTAGAACTATTGTTCCGTCAACTAAAGATGAATTTATAAATAACTTACCTGATCTCTCTCTATTTCGTAATGCACCCGCAAACTCAAATGATCTTGATGTAGTAACCAGCAGTATGGATGCCATCTTTACTAGCACACTAAATACTGTGGCACCCATCAAATTAAAAAAGGCTAGAGAGATTAAAACTACACCATGGTATAATAGTCATACTCGTGCGCTCAAAACAGCAACCCGCGCCCTGGAACGTAAATGGAAAAAAACTAATTTAGAGGTCTTTAGAATTGCGTACAAAGACAGTATGTCCAGCTATAGGAGGGCTCTAAAATCTGCCAGGACCGAGCACCTGCGCAAACTGATAGAAAATAATCATAATAATCCTAGATTTTTATTTAACACCATCTCTAAATTAGCAAATAATCGGTCATCCTTGGAACAAACTGTTCCACCGCAAATTAGTAATGATGACTTAATTAATTTTTTCAGTGATAAAATAGAAGGCTTTAGACAGAAAATAGGAGATGCCAAACTTTCTGCAACGGCTTATGCTCCAAATCCTGTAAATATTTTATTGAATCATAACAATAACCTACACTGCTTCAAAATCATAGAACAGGAAGAGCTAGATAAAATTATAAATAGCTCTAAACCAGCTACGTGTATGCTGGACTCAATTCCAACAAAATTACTGAAAGAGCTGCTACCTGCTATAGGAGAACCTCTTCTTAACATTATCAACTCTTCTTTATCTATAGGCCATGTTCCAAACTCTTACAAGCTAGCTGTTATTAAGCCTATTATTAAGAAACCGCAACTAGACCCCAACAACTTAGCTAACTATAGGCCTATTTCAAATCTTCGATTTATGTCTAAAATACTGGAAAAAAGTTGTTTCTACTCAATTATGCTCATTTCTGCAGATGAACAATATTTTTGAAGTGTTTCAGTCAGATTTCAGGGCTCATCATAGTACAGAAACTGCATTAGTGAAAATAACCAATGATTTACTCTTAGCTGCTGACCGAGGGTGCGTCTCGCTATTAGTTTTGACCACAATATCCTCATAAATCGCTTAAAGTTCACAGGTGTTCAGGGACAGGCTCTACAATGGTTTAAGTCATACTTAACTGACCGTTACCAGTTTGTGAATATTAATGCACAGCCTTCACAAGTCAGCCCAGTAAAGTATGGGGTGCCTCAAGGATCAGTTTTAGGCCCTTTACTGTTTACAATTTACATGCTACCTCTGGGAGACATTATTAGAAGACATGGGATCAGCTTTCACTGCTATGCAGATGATACTCAATTATATATTTCAACTAAACCTGACGAGACGTCTGAACTTTCTAAACTAACTGAGTGTATCAAAGACATCAAAGACTGGATGACCAACAATTTTCTTCTCTTAAACTCCGACAAAACAGAATTATTACTTATTGGGCCTAAATCTTGCACACAGCAGATCTCGCAACTCATTTTACAATTACAGGGATACAAAGTTAGCTTTAGCTCTACTATAAAAGATCTGGGTGTCATATTAGACAGCAATCTAACTTTTAAAAACCATATATCCCATGTCACAAAAACTGCCTTCTTTCATCTGAGAAATATGCTATCCATCTCAGATGCAGAAAAGCTAGTCCATGCTTTTATGACTTCGAGACTGGATTACTGTAATGCTCTATTTGCTGGCTGCCCAGCATCCTCTATTAACATACTTCAATTAGTACAAAATGCAGCAGCCAGAGTTCTGACCAGGTCTAGAAAATATGATCATATCACCCCAATTTTATCCTCCTTACACTGGCTGCCTGTTAAGTTTCGTATTGAATTTAAAATATTACCTATAAAGCTCTAAATAATCTAGCTCCTGTTTATCTAACCAACCTTCTGTCTTGCTACAAACCAACTCGCTCTTTTTAATATCTCAAAACTCAGGGCTTCTGGTAGTACCTAGAATAGCAAAATCAAGTAAAGGTGGTCGAGCCTTCTCTTTCATGGCTCCCACACTCTGGAATAGCCTTCCTGATAACGTCCGAGGCTCAGACACACTCTCCCAGTTCAAAACTAGATTAAAGACCTATCTGTTTAGTAAAGCATACACTCAATGCATCACCTAGCGGGTTCCACACAGGCTTCTGCATCTTGTTTATATACACTATGAACAGTAGCTACGCTAATTATTTTCTTTATTCTCTATTTTCACCTGGGGATACTCATCCCGAGGTCCTCAGATTATGCGGCGTCACTGATTGGATCCAAGACCAGCGACGAGATGATCCCAAGGATTCCATATCCTGAGCTGCTGCTGCGCTGATGGTCGTAGGAAGTGGAGAACATGAGTCTGATTCCAGCGACGCTCCAGGGACAGACGAGTCTTCGCTGAGGCCATCTTCCAGCCTCAACCACGGCGAATGAAGCTCTGCACTAGACTTTTGGCCAGTGGAGAAATTAAAATGGTCGTGCCAAACTGAGTCTGGTTCTCAAGGTTTTTTTTCTTCACTCCCATCAGGTGAAGTTTTTTTTCCCTCTCCGCTGTCGCCACTGCCTCGCATGGTTCAGGATTGGTAGAGCTACGCATCGATGAATTTGCTCTTCAGTGTTTGAACTCTCAGTAATGATTAAATCACACTGAACTGAGCTAAACTGAACTGAACTGAACTTAAACACTAAAACCTGGACCACACTGTTCCAGTTACTATGACCATTTATGTGAAGCTGCTTTGACACAATCTACATTGTAAAAGCGCTATAAAAATAAAGCTGAATTGAATTGAATTAAACTAAGCTAGATCTTTTGAAAGGCTATTGACAAGTCCCTCTAAGTCCACAAGCATGTGAAATCTCTGCATTTGTAACTCCTGACAATTACATACAGTACAACTGTATGGCCTTTGGAATGCGAAATGCACCATCAACCTTTCAGCGCCTCATGCACAAAGTTCTTACAGATTTGCCTAATTGTGAAATTTACCTGGAAGATATTGTAATTTATTTAAGTGACAGGATTGATCCCCTCCACACCCTAAAAACTGTTCCACAAACTGAAGCATGCCCAAATTACTCTTAATTTAGCCAAATGTGAATTTGCTAAAGCAGTTGTAACATACCTTGGAAAGCAAGTGGGCCAAGGGTCTGTGAAACTTGTTATGGCTTAAGTGGAAGCTGTAATTGACTCTCCTACTCCATCTACTAAACGGCAGTTCCTTGGAATGGCTGGGTATTACCGAGGTTTTTGCCAAAATTTTGCAACTGTAGAAGGCCCCTGACTGATCTACTCAGCACAACCAGGAGATTTGTTTGGACTGCTGAATGCGAAAAAGCTTTCCTTGCTGCTAAAAATCTTCTTTGTCATGCCCCAGTCCTTTCTGCTCTTAATTTTGCTAACCTATTAAAGCTGCAAGTTGATGCAAGTGCTGTTGGAGCAGGTGCAATCTTGTTGCAAGATGACAGTGCTAGAATAGAGCATCCAGTCCACCATCAAGGGCTCTGAAAATGTCCTGGCGGATGCTCTGTCTAGGGCCTTTGATTCTGGGGTGTAAAAACAACCTTTTAAGTATTTACAACCCGCTGGTTGTAAATTTGGTGAAGGGGGTGTTGCATATAAAGGTTGTAAAAGAAAAATATATGTATGCACTTTATATATGTATGTGGTCTCAATTGTGGTACACTGCCACCCTGTGGGGGGTTTGTTGTTGCTTTTTGTTTTTTCTCCCTCTCTCTCTCTCTCTCTCTCTCTCCCCCCTCTCTGTTTGCGCATGTGTGTGAATGGAGGGCTTCTCAGAGTGAAGTTGCGGTTGCCAAGGAGACGAGCATAGATAGTGCTGCAGCTTTAATTGAGGGAGAACAACATGATGAAATGATACTGACAGAAATACAAGCCGATGAATAGAAAAAGTGCTTGATGTTGGTAAAGATAAGAATGCTACAGAGAATGAAGGGTTGATAGCTCCTGCAAGTGAATCCGATGATGAGGATAATGCATCGAGATCTGGAGAACAAATGTTGATAGAACCGTTTGTGAAGAAGTCTGCACTTGAGCTGGATGATTATTCGTTTAAAAAAAAACTAAAAAAAGAAAATTAAAAGAAAAATATACAAGGAAACCAACTAAAAAGTGGAGGGGAGGGAAAGCAGTCAAAATGAAACTGAAAGTGAAGGCGAAGTATCGGATTATAGTCTTACAGGCAGTCTACCTTGTAGTGGTTTTTTCAGCAGATTATACACGGCAGATGACATTAAGCACTTTTTAAAAGAGACAGAAAATGTCAGAAGAGTCAAAATTGAAGAGCTTTTCCCTGACATTTTCTAGTTTATAGACAAAGTTAAAGTGTTCCGAAAGGAGAATCTTTTTTCTGATCAGGAGGTATTCCGGCTAAGGAAATATATTACCAAAATTAATTCGCAGTCAAAATGGCTAAAGTCTTTAATTATCTTACTTGAGTATGGCTTATTCTTTACTTTGTGTGTTGACTCTTCCTATTCATGAGAGTGGTAAATTTTGCCTCATTAAATATCAGTGGTGCAAGAGATATTAGAAAGAGAGAACACATTTTTGAAACTATGTTACAGAAAAAGATAGATGTTTTATTTTTACAAGAGACTCATAGTGACTTGACACATGCAGTAGAATGGGAAATGAGTTTTGATGGACTATCAGTACTGAGTCATTGTACGTCACTTAGTGGTGGTGTTCTATTTTGTTTTTAAAAAATGTTATACCCACACACTATGAAATTGAAGAAGTGATCAAAGGTAGACTGCTGAAAGTCAAAGCTGTTTATAATAATAATTATTATTTTGTATTGATTTGTGTTTATGTTCCAAATATTGCTGCTGAGAGAATGTTATTTTTACACACTCTGTGCAAAGTGTTGGGTGATTGTAGTCCTGAAGATGTTTTGTTGTTAGGGGGAGACTTTAATTGTACGGAGCATGTGATGGACAGAAATCATGTGGAGCCACATATGCAGTCACGTAAACAGCTAGTTCAATTATTAAAGTCTCATGATATTTTTGAAATTTGGAGAAATTTTCTCTATACACAAAGACAATATACCTGGGCACATGTTTATGATATTCAGATATCTTTAGCAAGATTAGATAGATTTTATGGTTTTAAACATCAAATGAATTTTTTTAAAGATTGTGTAATTATTCAAGTGGGGTTCTCTGATCACAGTTTGGTGAAATGTGAGATGTTTTTTAATTGTGTCAAACCAAAAAGTGCTTATTGGCATATCAATAATATTTTGTTGGATGATGAACATTTTAAAAATGTTTTTAAGGCTTTTTGGGCCAATATGCAAATCACTAAATCTAATTTTCAAACCTTGCAACAGTGGTGGGACTTGGCTAAAGTTCAAATAAAACAATTGTCAACAATATACTCACAACGTCACAAAAGAGAAGATTAAAGAAATGGAAAAACTTGAGGATGATTTAATTAAGATGCAAGAGAATTTGGAATTAACAAAAAGTAAGACTCATGCAGAGTCTTTTAGAAAAAAAAGCTTCCTTGTCAGATTTGTTAGATTTAACAACACAAGGTGCTATTATAAGATCCTGTTTTCAAAGCATTGAGGCTATGAATGCGCCTTCAAAATTTTTCTTTAATTTAGAAAAAAAGAATGGACAGAATAGATACATTCATGGTCTACGTTCAAAAAAATGAGATCTTTCACTAAATTCTACAGATATTAGAAAGAGAGCTTTAGAATTTTATGAAGATTTGTACAAAAACTAATTGTCAAATACACCTCTCATGAACGGTGTTTTTTTTTTTTGACAATTTACCCCAGGTTTCAGAGGAATTCAACAAAGTTTCAAGTGAGGCTCTGACTATAGAGGAAGTAGAGAAGGCTTTGAGTAGTATGGAAAACGTAAAAACGCCGGGTATCGATAGTCTCTTAGTTGAGTTTTACAAGACATTCTGGTAAGAGGTAGGTTCAGATTTGCTAGATGTACTAAATCATAGTTTATTTGAAGGTCAGTTACCTAAAAGTTGTCGCAGAGCTGTTATCACTTTACTCCCTAAAAAAGGAGATTTAAGTGAGATTAAAAATTGGAGGCCTGTAAGTCTTCTATGCAATGATTATAAAATATTATTAAAAAGTTTGACGAATAGATTAAGAAAAGTTTAAGATTTAATTATTCATTTAGATCAAACATACTGTGTTCCAGGTCGAAGCATTACTGATAATAAATCTTTTATAAGAGATATTTTAGACAATCGTTATTTTTCTTTGGATTTTAGCTTAATTTGGATTGATCAAGAAAAAGCATTTGATAGGGTTGATCATAATTATTTATGGAAGGTTTTAACTGCTTTCGGTTTTATTTCTGATTTCATATCAATGATTAAAGCTCTATATTGTGACGTTGAGAGTATTAAGATAAATGGTGACTTATGCTCTCCTTTTAAAGTGCTAAGGGGTGTCACAAGGGTGTGCATTGTCCGGAATGCTACATACATTAGCAATAGAACCTTCAATTTAAATAAATTAAGAGCTGTCATGTCAGGTTTACTGATTTCAAATTACACTGAAGCTGTTAAATTATCAGCTTATGCTGACGATGTGGTAGTACTGATTAGTAACCAAAAAGATGTGAATGTAATGTTACAAATATTAGAAGATTTTAGAAATATTACTTCAGCAAAGGTAAACTGGCAAAAAACTGAAGCTAAAATTGTTGGGAGTTGGTTGCAAGGTGAACCCACCTTACCAGTTGGGCTAAAGTGGAAAAGAGAAAGTTTTAAATATTTCTATTTCTAATATATCTTTTTAGGTAATGAAAATGAAATTAAGAAAAACTGGTGGCATTGAAAAGGTGAAGGGTCGACTTGATAAGTGGAATTTTTTACTTCCAGAGATGTCATATAAAGGACGACTTTTAGTTATTAATAATTTAGTTGCCTCTACCCTCTGGCATCGCTTAAGCTGTATAGACCCTCCAATAGTTGTATCAAAAATTCAGTCATGTTTAGTGGATTTCTTCTGGGACAAGTTGCACCGGATTTCCAAAAGTGTACTATACCTTCCCAAAGAAGAAGGAGGGCTTGGACTGGTGCATCTACAAAGTAGAACTGCTGCATTCAGACTCCAATTCGTACTAAGACTTTTATATGGTTCAGAGGATTTGAACTGGAAGAGAGTATCCTTCTCTATTTTCAGAGGGTATGGTGGACTCAAGTTGGACAAAACCCTTTTTTGGCTAGACCCTCTAAAATTGAAACTTGCAAGGTTTCCTGTTTATTAAAGTGTGGACTCTGTTCAAGGTTTCAAGAGAAAGAACTGTAACTTCTTTACACTGGCTGTTGCAGGAGCCTTTAATTTTAGGCTCTCGTCTGGCCTGCTCCAGTGAAATAGACTATGCTGTAATAAAGAAAAATCTTCTTAACTCTGGTTTGTTAACAATTGGACAAGTTTTGAATGCAACTGGTGCTAATTTCACAGATGTGAACACATTGACTGAAAAACTGGGGATGAGGTCAATTCGTTTGGTTACCAGAGCTCTTGAAAGGTGGAAAGCAACACTGGATGAAAGAGTTGAAATTGTTATTGGACTATTCATTGGGTCTTATTAATCCAGATCAGACTGATCCATTTCCTGATTTGTATGTAACTACGAAAATGGACAATTGTGAAGGGTTTCTTTTAGAAGTGAATAATTTGACAGTGGTGGGTTTAGATATCAGTTTGGGGAAAAATTGTTATAAAATTAATGTTAAGGTTTTTAATAAGAATGTTTTAGATAAAAAAAAGTTGACACACCTTGGCGTAAAGTACTTCAGTTAGAAGAGTGTGAAAAACCTTCATGGAGAGTATTTTATAAGTCTTGGAGATTTACAATTGAGGTTGTTATATGGTGCTATTGCGGTGAACGCTTTTGTTTCTGTGATTAATCAAGAAGTTGATTCACTATGTCCATTTTGTTTACAAAAGGAAACAGTATTTCATGGTTTCACGCAGTGTGCTAGATTGACACCTTTATTTATGGTCTTAAGCTATTTTTTCAAATGGTTCAACGAATGTTTTTCAATGAAAGTTTTTATATGTGGTTTTAAGTATTTAAAAAGCCAAAAAAACATCAGTGTCAGTTGTTTAATTTTATGCTAGGACATGCCAAAATGGTAATTTATAATATGAGAAAGGAAAAGATTGATCATGGCCTGTGTAATGATTTGTGTAATTTTTAGGAATTCTGTTAAATCAAGAGTCTTAATAGATTTTAATTATTATAAAGCCATAAATGATCTTGCAAAGTTTAATCAAATTTGGTGTCTAAAAGGGGCTTTTTGTGCAATCATTAAAGATGAATTGTGTTTTTGTTTGTAAAGTTTTGTTTTAATATTTAATAATTGTGAAAAAGTGTAGCTTAAATATATTGTAATAAAAGTGATTTGAACCTCAACCTCTCTTTCTACCTTGTCTCACCTGTTGGCAATTAAGTGGCTGGAGCATGCGACAGGAGAGAACAAAGAGAGATTGTGCCAAACACTAGTTGGTGAAGGCTGCTCTCACTTGCTTCTCCTGCCCCAGACTAGCTTTTGGTGTTGAATAATTGAGATACTTGTTGTAAAATTACAAATCTTGTTGTTAGTAAACAATAGTGAAATTTTTACTTTAAATTCCATTTGTTTGTTTAATATTTTACCTTGTTGTTGTTTTTTTTTAACCTTTTTAAAGGTGGATGTCACTTGTTTGTTTAATACATTTATTTTTCTCCTGTTTCTGATAAGAGAGGGAGCAAGATAAGATGTTTTTCTTTTTAATTTTCTTTTGAGAGTTTAGAAAGTTGCTTCCTTAATTAGTTAGATATTTTATTTGTTGTTTAGGCATTATCCCCTCCTGAGTATGTTTGACCATTGGTTATTTATTATTTGTTAATCTGTAAATAAATATTCTTGTTTTTTTATATTGGATTTAGTGTGATTTATTGTAGAAGTGCTGGGACAGGAGAAGAGTGATGATTGTTGGATGCCTTGCCCTTTTAGTTTTTTTTTATTTGTTATTTAGTTATATTTTATAGTATTAAAATTGGCCTCTAATTAATTTTATAATTTGGCTAAAGTGTTGTTAAATTGTTGCATGTTTCCCTGGCCCTAGAAAGGGGAGGCATGTAACAGGGCTAATAATTCTGACTTTAACTGTATATATATGTGTGGGTGTGTGTGTGTGTGTGTGTGTGTATATATGTATGTATATATATATATATATATATATATATATATATATATATATATATATATATTAAGGGTGTAACAATACGCGTATTTGTATTGAACTGTCCGGTACGAGACTTTCGGTTTGGTACACATTGCAAATCGAACGATTCAATTCAGACTATCATCTAAAAAGATAAAAGGGATTAAGTACAAAATATGTTTTCAGTGCAACAATGCTCAGCATGTCATCCCAAATGACATGGCAGACAACATGCTGCCTTCGCTGCTGTCAATTTAAACAGTAGACCATCGCTTTTGAACTCAGAATATCACTTTAATCAAGCATGCACTCATTACCAATCTTGCTAGCTTCTGTGTCAGCCTGGCTGCTCGTGCTTGCTCTGCCCCCGTTGCCCCAGCAACCCTGGACCCCCGACACAAAAGAGTCAACCTCCAAACACTACTTCAGGCATGCGCTACACTAGGTCGCATAATGGCTAGTAACGATAATGTAATCCCAGACATCCCAAGTCTTGGGAGACTCCTGGATGCCAGCAAACAAATGATAATCTTCTGGAAAGTCCCCCCCCCCACCCCGGTCCTTAAATACCTTGCACACCCGTCTCCACTGCATCCCTCCCAGCTCTTCAGGTATGTTGGGCACAACACACCCCCGCGCTCAGGTACATTGCACGCACACGCCCCCACTGCTCTTCAGATATGTCGCGCACCATCACCGCTACAAAGAAAGTGGTGAAAAAAAACATCTGAGAGATCTGAATCGGTAGTGAAAATGTCAGGTTTTAAGAAACTGTTAAATGTAATTGAGCCCTGTTACATTATTCCTTCAAAAGCCCATTTCAGTCAGATAATTCCTGCTTTCAGATCCACTGAAATGACAGGTGACAGTCAAATCAAGCAGATCTGTGCTGTCTGAGGAAAAGGTGGACACATCTTTCTGAAAATAAAAAAAATACTTAAAAATTGATTGAAACTGAGTTCCATATAATAACTAAATTGTTCTTTTTATTTGTTTAACTGCAACAATATTACATTTATTTTTTTATAGGAAGCTTTTTGGTTTTGAGTATAAAGAAGGATTTGTTTTATTTACTGCTAAGCAGAAACCTCAGAAGTATAGCTCTATCCAAGGGCGTAGTTTTGCGCTTGACATTGGTGGGGACTGGGGATGGGTGAATACAAACCCCCCCCCACCCCCGCCAAGAATGAATATTGTTTATTTATTCATACATTATAGTAGGAAATTGTTTTGGTACATCAAAAAGTGTAGTTATAATAACTATCCAACAAGATTATCCAGCAAAAATTAGTTCTTAATTTGTCACTAAAATGTCATATTTATACCTCAGGTGAATAACTGCAAAAAGGTTAAGTTTTTTTTTTAGAAAACAACCTGTCCTTTCATTAAACTGGCTACAGGACTGAAAGTGTATGTTAAAAGAATGTTTATTAACTGATAAAGAGAGAGTTTAATAAAGACTTTCATTCATTTTTCGTACAAATTAAACATGTCTCATAGTATTTTTTAAAAAAATGGAGCACAGGCTGTAGTTTTTTTTTTTTTTGACACATTGTTTCAATCAAAATTGGAGATGTTACTCTAAGAGCTTAGGAGAACAGGCATGGTCATACGTTTACATGTAGGTGTTTATTCTGCAATTAGTTTTCAGGGAATATTGTTTACAGACTATATCAGTCTGCTTTAACATTAGACTGACCGTAAAAGCAATAAAAAACACAAGCAATACCAGCATTATCATGATGGACTCATTCAGTAGCGAACTTAAGTTTATGTGACTTACACTTTTCGTTGAAAAAAAGCTCTATGTTTACCTTTTTTTGCTACCTCCATCCTCACTTGTGTGTGTCACACACATCGGGAAATTCCCCCCGCGCAGTTGTTTTGGCGACGCTTGTTTGTATCTGAAACTATGATCTGAAAGCAGCCTCTCACATGACGGCAGGGAAAGGCACAGCCAATCACAATCTTCATATGTGTTTGGGGGTGGTGCGACTCTAGATAGAACGTGATTGAACCCTTTTAGCATGTCTAGGTTTATACTGACAGCGCGATGTTTTTAAGTGAATTATTGGTGGGGACATTTCAGTAGTTGGTGAATATTAGTGGGGACACGTCTCCACCATCCACCCTAAATCTACCCCCCTGGCTCTATCACTGTTTCAAGTAAAAGCAAAAGAAAAAAAAAGATCATACTTTTATGATGTTAGTTTTGATACATTAAAAAAAACTAAATCAGAGAAATCCTCAGCCTTTTTTTCTTTTTTTGCAGTATCAAAAATGTACCGAACCATGACACCACTGTATCGTATCGAACCGTGATTTTTGTGAACCGTTACACCCCTTAAATATATATATATATATATATATATATATATATATATATATATATATATATATATATATATATATATATATATATATATATATATCAAGATAGTTCTAATTGTCATCTACATAGTTGTAGATACATAAAGATATAGCATACAAAGAAAATGTAAATTAATTTTACATTAAAGCCACTTTCCAGTTTGCGTTGGCAATCAAAATGGGAGCATGATGACCACATCGTTAACAAAAATAATTATACTTGTAGCTCCTTGAAGCTGAGAAGTGATTAAAAGGCTTTTCTTACTGTATTATATGGAATATACAGCTTGCTGTGCTCCCCCAAAGTACGCAAGAAACGTCCAATTGCAATATGATTCTGTGAAAGGTTGAGAATACATTACAATTTTTTCTGAGCAATATGTATAATTATGATGCTAATGCATGCTAAAATGGCATTTCACTAGACTGCACTGTGTCATGGTATGTGCACTTACCATATTTTAACAGTGTTATTTATTATGAAAGAAATGTGTTATTAAGTCACTACTTTGCTTTAGGTTAGGTTCAGAAGTAAATTTAGGGGTATTATAAGTCTATAATAAGTCTTGTGCATTTGGAAGAGGCCTGTATAATAAAATGCTGTAAATTGTACTTACTGAAGAACCAGTTGTCAAAAGTGAGCACAAGCTTATTGTAAGGAACACTGTTGTTAAAATTGTGAAATCCAGACTCGTATAGTCTTGGAATCGGACTTGTGTTCCACAAAGTGGGCATTGCTTTATGTATACTGCAACCTCTGTTTAAAAAAAAAAAAAATAGCAAAACAGATTACACAAACATACATGTGTGTGTGTTTGTGTGTGTGTGTATGTTTGTGCGTGTGTAAAACATTTCACAGATCTGAGATTGACATTTACCTTTGTCTATAGAATAAAAGACCGTAAATTGTGCCATGCTTTGTTCTTAGCACAGGTTAACTCAGTTTTGGGGGACATGGTCCTGGACAGTAAGGGTACAGAGTCTCTTCAAGCACAAAGCACTCTGGGATTGACATATCGTGTAGTATCAAGTCCTGTGGTAATTGTTCCGTAATTCTCTTGGACCTCCACAAATACTCAGTCATTTTTATCACGTGTGTTTCAGTTACTGGCTGAGACTTCTCATCAAGCTCTTCCGCTTGTTTCTCCAGAGCCTCAATTTCCTCTGAGATTACATTAGTTTCTTTTTGCAGTAATTTTGGGCACTCCTGGAATATCCACCACATGGACTGCCTCCTCATTGAGTGCCATTTGACTGTCATTGGGTCAAATGTCGCAATTGCATACCTGTCAACATTGGGATGTGAAAATAAGGGATATGCCCACCATAATAAGGGATTCCTCTACCCCCCTTAAAAAAATCCACAAATTACTAAATATGTTAATTTGGAGCTGTTTCATTGTAAATGAACAGTTAAATGGTCAGTAATACATTTTAAAATTATTAATAACAAAAAAAAAATAAATAAATATATACATTATCAGCAAATACATTAGCAAACAGTTCAGCTTATTAAAATTAATAACTGTTATAATGAAATAGAATCAAGCTATCAATCTCATTAGCTGTTTCTCCACTGTATAACTTACAAATTCTGCTTAAAGAGCAATGAATGAATCTCTTATTTATTATTATTCTTTTATTATATTAAATTAGAGGTGTCACTTTAAAAATGCACCTAACGTTATAATGAAAGCATTCGACTGCTTTCCTTACTTTTTATGTTCATTTAAGACAAAATTAGTTGTTTGAAAAAAAGAAAAGAAAAAAACATACCAAGATCGACAGCCTTATATGTTGTTATTATTATTATTATTATTTTTAATAATGTGTATGTGTCAGTTTAAACATGCACCCAAAAGCCAGACTTTCTCTTCGTGTCAAATTGCGTGTACAGAATCCGTTTGGGAAACAGCATCTGTTTATCACTATGGAGCACGTCAGCTGACAGTCATGCACCATTATTTGACTGTTTTGAGGATTGTATAGGATGGGCGACGGCACCTGTAATCAAAAGGAAATGGAATCATGCCATTTTTAATATTTATTTATAAGCATTTTCATTCCTAAACAAAGCGAAAGCACAGAACAGACTCATGTTTTAGAGCAAGAGGCGACCCCTGGTGGTTTGGCAGTATGGGTTGCGTATAAGGAGGCTCGGCTGTTCAGAGAAAGACTGAAAATAAGGGAGAAATACGGGAAAATACCTTTATAGGATGATAGTGGGATAGAACAGTAAAATATGGGTGAATGCAGGGAAAAACGGGAGGGTTGACAGGTATTCGTCCAAGCTGACACCAGTTGTCCTTGAGATCAGTAAAAACCGAAAAATAAATTTAGGTCTGTGAAAGGCCATATTTATCCCAAAAAATGGGGAAGACTGCGTCAACGCTCTCTTCGATGGCCTTCAAATGAATGTTTTTACATTCCTCAAGTCGTGATGTTGAAATCCATCCTTTGTCAAACATTGCATCCAAAGAACAATTGTTCAACTGGGCAGGTTGAATGTAATGGTGGGCGGTTGTAATTCTTTTAAGGTGGTGACACTCAGTTCCAGGGTGTCCACTCTGGGCAGTGATCTTTGCCATATCTTGGCAAATTTGGCATTTACAAAAATCTTCCCCAAAACAAGTGATTTTAGTTATATGTAAAGGGTTCTTTCATCTTTTGGTTCTTGCATTCTTTCAACACACAGCATTAGCTCCTACAAGCCATGTTGATTTTTTTTTTCATGCCTTCTCAAACTGGACGTTGTTGAAAACTCCACTCGACATGTTCTGCATTTAAAATGACCCTTTGCCTATATGTTTGGCCATTACTGTGAGGTTGTGACTCACCTTTTTCCTCTTTAGATAAATTATCCTGTGAATTGGACTCTTTAAGTTCAGAAGCACGTGGCTGGTTTACTGTGAAATAAAAAGAACAACAACAAAAAATGTATAATGCCTAAAAAAGATGCATAATTTTCCAATGCATTGGTACACCAAGCAAATAAACTAAAATTTGGTAAAAAGTTGACAAACCTGATAGTTTATCTGGCACATCATAACCTGAATAAATATATTAGCATGAAAAATATAAATTAAAATGTAGCTGCTGATTTAAATTCAGATAACCATACACTGCACTTGGCTATGAAACAGACATACCATGGTTTTTCAAATGGGTTTTGAAGTCCACTGATCTCTTTACAGTTTTTGTACAGTTAAAGCAGTGACAGTGACTCTTGCCATAAACACTATCTTGGCAGTAGCATGGTATGCTCAGTTTATCTATAAAGCAATAAAATAAGTGCACACACTGAAAAAAACATTAATGGGAGGATTCAGTGGTAAATGGTTGAGTGCATTACCCGTGTTTCTTCGGTGAAAAATATAGCATATTTAAGATGTCTTCTTGTTAGATGCGTCTCCGTCATAATTACATCTTTGCAGTATAGACATTCTTTGTCTGCACTCAAACTGAACAATTCTTTAAATGTAAACACAAATGTCCTCTCTGAAAGTAAAAATAGAAAAAAAAAAAATTCTTTTTTTTTTATAGTTACATGACCTTCGTGATTTCATAACATAACATTTGTTAAGAAAAACAACAATAAATATTGAGGGATTGTTACAACAAAGAACAACAAATTTTGCAGCATCTTGTCACGGTACAGTGAGGGGGAAAAGCAGCAAAACCCAAGTGCAGGGTAAAGAATTATTTATTGATTTACAACAAAACAAAATAAAAGGCAAAAACAGCAAAACAAACTACCCCGAGGGGGAAATCATTAGCTAAACAAATAAACAAACCAAACTAGACTGGGCTGGGCTGGCTGGCTGGCTGGCTGGCTGGCTGGGATCACGACTGGAACAGACACACGACAAGGTAACATACAATGACGAACTGGCACAAGACAACAGTCATGAGGGGTTTATAAGCTGTAGAAAATGAACACAAACAGGTGAACACAATTAACTAATAATGGGTTAACAAGGAGGGTGGGACTAGACAACAGACGGGAGAGCGCATGACACAGAGACAACACAAGCCATGCGCTCAAATAAATGACTAGAACACGCAGCCAATGAGATAACTCATTAATGAAAGCACTTACCGTGCACTCACACACGCAGCGTGCAGGTTTCATCCCAGCGCCAACCAAAACCAACTAGATTGAGATGCTGGGAATGAAACACCACGCTGCAGACAGACGAACACAAACACGAGTACAAGAGCGCGTGCATCAGAGGTACGCAGAACCCGCGCAGCCGCATCAAGCAGAATCCCCACGAAGGCGTGCACACACACGGAGACACACACAATAATAGAAACAAGTGCTCGACCCAAGAAAACTCGAGCCAAGCATGACAGGACAGGACTAGACATGACTAGTGTCCGGATTCTGCCACCAAAACAAGAATTTACATCACCAGAGTAGCAGAACCCTGACACATCTAATACTTCAAACAATCTTTAGACAATATGTAACAGGTTGTCTCACTCATTATTGATGTCATTATTTTTAAGGTTAATTACAAGTTAAAATTAATTAGGATCTTAAGTATTTGGTTTGACCCCTGAGGCATAATTGGATGTTTTTGGAAAAAAATGTCTAGGCACCTTGACTTGAATGAAACTTGAATATATTGAATGAAACTTGAATATATTGAATGGAAGTCCGAATATATATATATATAGAATACAAGTCTGAATATATTGAGTGAAAGTCTGAATATATTGAGTAGAAGTCTGAATATATGGAATGAAAGTCTGAATATATGGAATGAAAGTCTGAATATATGGAATGAAATTCTGAATGCCATTCAGGAAATTGAGTATATGGAATGGAATAAAAGTCTGAATATTTGGAATGAAAGTCTGAATATATGGAATGAAAGTCTGAATATATTGAGTGAAAGTCTGAATATATTGAGTAGAAGTCTGAATATATTGAGTGAAAGTCTGAATATATTGAGTAGAAGTCTGAATATATGGAATGAAAGTCTGAATATTTGGAATGAAAGTCTGAATATTTGGAATGAAAGTCTGAATATATGGAATGAAAGTCTGAATATATTGAGTGAAAGTCTGAATATATGGAATGAAAGTCTGAATATATTGAGTGAAAGTCTGAATATATGGAATGAATACTTGAATATATTTAATAAAACCTGAATATGTAAAATGAATGTCTGAATATAACAAATTAAGTAGAAATATGTGAAGTCTGAATATAAGGAAAGAATTGTTGACAATTCTCAAACTCATACTCATTAACAGATTAATAGCAATGTAAAAGGAAATGTCATTTCCTGAAATTATTTAATACTTTGTTGACCTACAAGACTTTTTTGCAACAGCTGGGGCCTCATGTATCAACGCTGCGTACGCACAAAAACTTTGCGTACGCCAGGTTTCACGCTCAGAATCGCTCACGTTTGGATTTACTAACAATGAACTGAACGTGGGAATGTGCGCAGCTTCACGGCAGCTTTCTGGCTGGCGTACGCACATTTTTTGTGCGTGTCTGTTTTATTTCCATTGGCGACTCCTAGAGGCAGTTGTGTTAAATTGCTCTCTACAAAGTGTCTGAGCCTTGCAATGGCAGCTGTATGAGACGGGTTCATCTAGTAGGTATGTAAGGTTTCCATACCATACAGTTGACCAGCTAAACATTAAAGCACAATCTGCAGCAGTCGCCTGTTTTCCCAATGTAATCTGAGCAATCTACCGCATGCACATTGCTATAAAGACACTATCTGAAGATGAATTTGCAAGCGTGAATCAGAAACATTTCCATTCAATAAATGTGCAAATAAAATATGATGCACAAACTTATTAATGATTCCTACTTGTCTTTCTCGTGATAAATAGTGGGCAAAATCTGATATGAAGCGGGGAAAAAAAGAAGAAAGAGATCATCAGACGCTGGATTCGAGCCGAGTTTATGCTCGCACGTGTCAATAAATGATCACATACGTCTTACGAGGTGCGCCACAGAGACTGCTAAGGGTACTGCAACATTTTACAGATATAAACCACATTATTTCTTTTTTTAATGCACTCAGTGCGATGTTCAGACCCAACTGTGTTACCCGCATCAGCTAAACTCTCCCACTCTATTTTTTTCTTTTGTTGTTAATTCCGGAGAACAAACTTGCAAATAACACCGATTTTCTACGGTCTACCTCCGAAAGCAGCACCTCCATTTCACGTTCTGTTCAAAGTTTCTCTTTTTGCTTGATTTTGCCATTGCTTTTTCGTTGGGTTTTGCCATTAGCATTGTCATTAGCATATTCATACGGGGGAGGAGGCAGGGAGGGGTTTTGTGCTCGTGCATGTTGCGCTCAGTTTCACGTTCATTCGGATGTACAAAAGAATATGCGTGAGACTCGGCGTACGCAGTGTTTCATACATCTGAATTTTTTTCTGCGTACGCACATTTACAGCTTTGTGCGTACGCAATGTTTTAGTAAGATTTCCACGCAAGTCTTCGTACATGAGGCCCCGGGTCATCAACATTAAGTTAACAACATTGAGTTCACATCACGTCATTTTGAGGATCATATTTCTATTATTGCAACATTCATTGTGCTTACTGGTAATTATGTTCAACAAAATGTTGCTAAACAAACATTATGCATCATTCTCGAAGGAATTTATGAATCTCTTAGGGAATTGTTGAATGAAATAATGCTCCAGGTAGAGGCTGCTACACAAGTGGATGATATAGGTGCACATTCTGCATTACAGACAGGAAGACAGAGGTATGTGATAATGTACAGTAACCTTTTTGCAAGTTGCAAACAAAATGCATTTACATTTTGTGATTTTACACGTTTTTGTCATTTAGATTTTTTTCTCTTTGAAGGTACAACATACCAGCTGTTCTGTTAATTCACATGAGGGATTTAGCATTTAACTGGATGAGCATGTCGCGAATGCTGTCTGTAAACATTCGAACACTCTACAACCACAGGAGACAATTTGGTTTACTAGACTATGGGAGTTTCACAAACATTTCAAATGATGACCTTGATCTTCTTATTGCTGAAGTTCTTCAACAAACCCCTGGGTCTGGGGAGACCTACATTTCTGGTAGTTTGAGAGGAAAAACGATCAAGGTTCAGCGATGGCGAGTACGAGAGTGTTTACGAATAGTAGATCCAGTGGGAAGAGCCATACGGAGACAAAGGGCTATTCATTAGAGGGTCTACAATGTCTCTGTGCCAAATCAACTGTGGTACATGTTTTTAAATTTTGGGAGGAAATTGGTAGTAGTAGTAATAATAATAATAAGTTATATTATTATTGTTATTATAGCGAAATATTACAAAAATGTGAAACAATGCAGGATTATGCAGGACTAACAATGAAAAAAAAACTATATTTGGATTATTTATATATTTTCCCATATTTTAGAAATGTTTTGGGGTAAATCTTTTTTTAAACAACGAAGCAAGGATATTACACTTTGATTAATATCCAATGTTGTTTATAATATTAATAATATTATTGTTAAATTATCATGAAACTTTAAAATAATGCAACAAAAACAATTACAAGCATTTTTTATGATAATAATACCCATAATATTTACTTTTATTTTCCCGTTAAAAAAAGACAAATCCAAAATTGTTACATTTTTGATGTACATCCAATGTGGTTTATAAAAATAATAATTATTTTCCCAGGGATATTGACACAAACCACAAGTTAAGTACATGGGGATTTGTGTTTCACAGAGGAGTTGATGGCTAAAGCCGCTGCATAACTTACCTGAGATGTTGCACAGACAACAGAGCATCAACAGCCTTGCAACTTTTCCAAAATGCTGTGGATCTGTTTGGACTCCCACATCATGTCAAATGAGATGCTGGTAGTGAAAATATGGATGTTCCAAGGTTTATGATTGAGAATCGTGGGGCAAACAGAGAAAGCTTTATGGTTGGATGTAGTGTTCGTAATCAACGCATCGAAAGATTGTGGGCAGAACTTAACAAGGTGGTGTCAGCTTATTTTAAAGACCTTTTCCTTTTCATGGAAAATACTGGAATTTTAGATAGCAACAACCCACTTCACATTAGGGCTCTTCACCATGTTTCTTCCAAGAATAATTTTTTTTTTTTCATGATGAACCCCTAAATGTTAACACCTTATAGATGATGTGTATGATGTGTATCATTTTAAACGTTCAAGGTGAAACCTGTGTTTTTCAAATGTTAAGTACATTTGTTGAGCACATGAGTTATGTGGATTATCATTAATAACTACAGTATGTTTTATAAAATTAGAAAATAATTCAATTACAGTTTTTCTCAGTGGCTTTGGTGCATTTTTCACAACACTATTTACATTTGCACAACAGTTAATCCATTTCTTGAAACAATTTGTCATTTTTGCACATCATAATAGCAGTTTCTCATTCCTTCCGACAAATTGCAAATGCTTTTGGACATGCATCAACTGCTTTCAGACAACTTTTGCTTATGTCTTGTCAGTCAAAATGAACTAAACTTGTGAAGGCTGAATAGCCAGTCTATATAAAACTAATATTCCTCATTTCATTACTTGAGTCATTCCATACAAAAAGCTTCATCTAGCGGTCAAAATCTGTCAAATGTAAATTTTATTCAAAAAAAATCAAATGTTATGTTTTTTTTTTTCTTTCTGAAAATGTCTTCTAAACCGAACAATTTCATAAATGATTTACAGACCTGTGTGTGCTGTAGGTTCAGTTCCAATATGTACTGCAATAATGTTTATGGTTACAGTTTTTCTCAGTCGCTTTGGTGCGTTTCTCACAACACCAGTGCATTTCTGCACAACAGTTAATCCATTTCTCAAAACAATTAGTACAAACTGCAAAACCTAGCTGATAACCTGCAAAAGCGCGTCACATGCTCAAAATGGATAGTTCATTCAACAAAAGCAAGTATTCATGTCAATCAAAGAGTCGGTGTCAGGACTCTTCATTTTGATGATACTATTGTTTAGCTTAGTCATGTTTACATTATGACAGTTTACTCTGGACATTTTTTCAATGCAAAAAAGTTAGATGTTGGTGACACTTCCTGAAAATGCTCAAGATAGCACTATATACTATTTGCACAGCCATTTGAAAACTACAGTAAAGTTGGACATCACTGCATTTACTGAGGTATCTGAGTACAAGACACTGGATATGTATGTTTCACATTTTTACTCTGCATTTGCTCTTTACAATCCTAATTTATTCACAGCATTGTGCAAAAGAATAAACACACCCTTACAACAAACATAAACTTCCTTTGGGTTGAACTGTGTACAACTGTAAACAATATTGCAGTACATATTGGACCTGAATCTGCAACATACACAGGTCTGTCATTCAATTTTAAAGACATTTTCAGAAAAATAAAGATTAAAAAAAATTTTTTTACAAGTTTGCTTGACCGATTTTGACATCAAGTTCAACATTTTTGTATGTAAAGACTCAAGTAATGAAATGAGGACTGTTAGTTCTATATGGAATGCCTATTCAGCATTCACAAGTTTAGTTCATTTTGACTGACATGACATAAGCAAATGATAGTGTTATAAATAGCAGAGAGTTGTATGAAAGCAATTGATACATGTCCGAAAGCATTTGCAATTTGTTGAAAGGAATCTGCTACTAGGGTGTGCACAAATGACTAATTGTTTTGAGAAATGCATGACCTGTTGTGCAAATGTAAATAGTGTTGTGAGAAATGCACCAAAGCGACTGAGAAAAACTGTAACATGCAGGTTGATTGTTGCATAAAATTAATAGTTTAAATAACAAAATGGTATTTAATTAACAAGCAAGATAAATATATTTAAATAAGACGAAAATGAAAGAGCTAGGGACTGAAACCAGCTCAAATGGTCATGAATGAAAACATATTACTGGGATGTACACATGTACAAATATGTCATGTCTGAAAAAGCCTTTATCAGAGGTGTTTTGACAGTTTAGAGCCACCGTACAAGCCAACAGCTAAATACATATAGTACGTTTTAGTACGTTTAGAAAATGCGGCAGATTCCTCCTATTTGGCGTTTTGACATGTCACATGTAGCTGCTGCTTGTCAATCAGACGCTTCTGCGCTCGTTCTTGCCGTCAATCGCGGGAAAATGATCGATGAAAAGTTTATGATAAACCACTGAGAGTTTTACTCAACTGTAGAGGCAGAGTTGCCATCAGAGTCACCATTGAGCTGACTTTATAACACACACAGAGCAGAATATAAAGACAGAATGAGCGGCTAGTTAAGAGTCCCTTTGACTGGATTCACCTCTCGCCTCTCACCTGTGTTACAGTGTGTGTGTGTGCGGTGACAGCTTGCCCTCGTTATAATCAATATGAATATTCCGATCAAACTGAATACATCTTACATCAACAAGACATGACCAGCAACGCAATGATAATAACAAATAATCAGATTACAAACAACCGTTATGTTTACATATGTTGTAAAATGTGCGGGTCCTTCAACGGGACTGGGCTGCGGTTTGGGTTGTGTGTGAGACAGAGGGAGAGGGAGAGAGAAAAAAGAGGAGCGGTTTTTAATCTTTGATGACTTATTTGTTGTACCACACGAAAAGTAATAAATATTTTGGACCAAGTTACATGTGTCCTCTATCATTCACCAGCTGCAACGAAAAGAGTTCACCCCGAAACTAATATTATTCGGCCCTGGAGTGATAAGTGAATCTCCCCTGATATCTCTTAACACAACAAAGAGACATAGCAGGAAAGGTTTACACATGTAATATTTTTCCTTTTTTAAATCCTCACGATTTAAAGCAAAATACACAATGACTCTCAATCAAGCATATCTACAATGATAAGGAATGTGGTTACTTACTGAGTTATTAACGCACAGTAATACCACTTGAATAGAGGACGGACTTTGAAGGAATATACAGTGTGAGGAGAGCTCCATAGTGCACTGGACAAGTCTGAACATGTTCCGCCCACGCGAGCACGGCAGCAGGTCTGTACAATCACGTAATTTATCGGCTTAAATATATCAGCTAAATTTAGACAACGGATCGATAACGATAATCTTAAAAATAGTGTTTATCGGCCGATAACGATATGGGCGCCGATATATCGTGCATCCCTAATCTCAACTTAATCACCGTGCCCAGAACATGCCTTAAAAAACAGGGGGATCGAGCGTTTGCTGTTGCTGGTCCTAAACTCTGGAAGTCTACAGATTCTCATTAGACTTTCCCCCTCCATCTCTGTGTTTAAGTCTGTTTTAAAGACCTATCTATTTTCTCTCTCTTTTAATACTTCTTGATTACTGTTTTATTGCTCTTATCTGTTAAATGTTTCTTTTATATTCTGCTTCTTTGTTTTTAGCACTCCTATGTACAGCACTTTGGTCAACCTTGGTTGTTTTTAAATGTGCTCTATAAATAAATATTGTATTGTATTGTATTGTATTGTATTAAACTCATGTAATTAATTTAAGCTTACTGCAAAAAAATTTTTTTAATTAAATAAATAAAAACATTAATTAAATTCATCCTAACTATTTGTGGAACTTGTTTGCATAAAAAGTAAACATGTACTGCTTTCAGATTGTGTTAACAACTCTTTTAATTTTAACACAAAAATTAACCTTACATGAGAACTTTTTTTTTTGGACCAACAACAGCCAGTAATTAGTGTACTCAGCAATTTTAGGAGTTCCAAAAAATTTTTTGCAAACATTTGAACTGCCTTTCATTTAAATGTTTCATAATGTAACAACTAGTACAATTTATACATTTTATTTATTATAAGGTATGTACAAATTATAAATGTTTTAGGACTAACTTGGGGCTTTAAGTAAGTCAGTATTAGGCCTTAGGCCAATTAAGATAAAGAAACCGGTCTGGACTAAACTAGATGACTGAGATATGTAGAGTTTACTAGCAAGCGAGAGTAGGTACATGAGCATTGATAAACACAATAATCTGACAAAGAGTAACAAGAAGGAACAGGTATTTAAGGAGGGACCAATAAACTCAAATGGAAACAGGCGAGTAATGCTTGCGCGCCAGTGCTAATTGAGAGGAGAAACAGCTGAAGTTAACAACACAGAAGATTAGATTAAACCTGAATCGTAACAGTGCCCCTTTCCCAAGGGGCGCACCCATGCGCCCCAAAAGAGAGAGACTGCTGAGAGCGTAAGAAGTCCTAGATCAGCGAGCGGTCCAAAATGTCCCGAGCCGCCAAAGAACTCCTCTCACTTGGACTGTATCCTTCCAAATTGACAAGATACTAAAAACCCCTGCCACGGGGACGTGAGGCAAGAACCTTCTTAACAGTAAAAATAGGGGAATCATAGACAAGAGCGGGATGGGAGGAGGGGCAAGATGTGGAGGGAGCTGTGATAACATGCTTAATACAAGAAACGTGAAAAACAGGATGAATGAGCTGCATAGAGTGGGGTAAACGGAGGCGGACAGCAACAGGGTTGATGATTTTGGAGATGGAAAAGGGTCCAATCAATCTTTGAGTGAGTTTACGAGAGGGAGTCTGCAGAGGGAGGTTACACGTAGATAACCAGACTTTCTAGCCGCAGACATAATGGGGGGCTTTCTTACGATGTTGATTGGCACTGCGACGTGTTCTTTCGCATGTCTGACAAAGTGATCTGCGCACTCTAAGCCACATATGTCGGCAACGTCTAATGAAAGAGTTGATAGCTTAAGCAACAGTGAAAAGGGGCCCGTGCAAACTGAGGCCCGTGGTCTGACACTATGTCAGAAGGTAAGCCGTGGATCTTGAATACTTACCGAATACAATTTGGGCTGTTTCTTTGGCCAACGGCAGTTTGGGCAGAGGAATTAAGTGTGCGGATTTGGACCACTGTGAGAATAACGGTATTACCGGCGGAGGGTGGTAACCCAGTGACAAAATCTAACGCAATATTAGCTCATGGACGTGACGGAAGGGGAAGAGGGCGCAAAAGTCCGGCCGGAGGGGAATTGTCAGCTTTAGCTTGAGCAAGTACTGGACAGGACAAGACAAACCAGCGAACGTCATGAGCCATGGATGGCCATCAAAAACGTTGCATAGCGGTTGCTAGAGTGCCTTTTACACTGGGATGGGCTACGAGTTTGGATGAATGAGTCCAACGCAGGACCGCTGGATGTACAGACTTGGGAACGAATAGTCTCCCCTCTGGGCAGCCACGGGGAATAACCGCATGAGTAAGAGCCCTTTTAACCTGGCGCTCTATGTTCCAAATAACCGCGCCTATCACTCTCCCCTCGGGAAGAATGGTTTTGGGTGGTTGCTCGTCTTCAGTGGTATTAAATTGACATGATAACGCGTCTGGTTTGATGTTCTTGCTACCGGGTCTGTAGGAGATGGTGAAATCAAAGCGGCTAAAAAAAAGCGCCCATCGCGCTTGTCTAGCATTAAGTTGCTTGGCCGAGCGAATGTAAGTTAAATTTCGGTGGTCGGTCCAGACAACAAATGGTACAGACGATTGCTCTAATAATTGTCGTCATTCCCCGAGAGGCAAGCGTACCGCAAGGAGTTCGCGATCTCCCACATCGTAGTTGTGCTTGGCAGGAGAGAGACGGTGAGAGAAGAAAGAGCATGAATGGACCTGGTCATCCTCTGCCTGCTGCAAGAGAACATCGCACATTCCCACGCTAAACCCATCTACCTCGAGGATAAACTGGTGTGACGGATCAGGATTGACAAGAATGGGAGCAGTGGAGAAAAGCTGTTTGAGCCGCCGGGGTCCAATCGAATTGGGTCTTAGTGGAAGTAAGCGCGGTCAGCTGAGAGGCAACTTGGCCAAAATTTCGGATGAAACGACGATAGAAATTGGCGAAACTGAGGAATCTTTGCAACGCTGTCTGTGAGTTTGTCACGGGCCATTCAATTACCGCGTGTACCTTCGAAAGATCCATACTGATCCCCTCCGCCAAGATAATGGACCCTAAGAAAGTGACTGATTTGGCATGAAATTCACACTTCTCTGCTTTAACAAAAAGGCGATTCTCTAGCAGACGCTGTAAAACGTGGCGGACGTGCTGAATGTGAACGGAGAGGTTAGGAGAAAAGACTAAGATATTGTCCAGGTATACAAAAACGAAGACATTAAGCATGTCCCGAAGAACATCGTTAACCAGGGATTGGAATACCGGCGGAGCGTTTACTAGCCCGAAGGGAAGAACCCTATACTCGTAGTGGCCGAATGGGGTCTTAAACCCAGTCTTCTACTCGTGACCTTGTTTCATGTGTACTAAGTGATAGTCGTTACGCAAGTACAATTTAGTAAACACCTTTGTGCCCTGAAGAACATCAAAGGCAGAAGCCATAAGGGGTAACGGGTAGCAGATCTTGGTGGTGATGCTATTTAACCCTCTATAGACTATGCAGGGGCGTAAGGAACCATCTTTCTTCTTTACGAAGAAAAACCCTGCTCCAGCCGGAGAGGTAGACGGGACTATGGTTCCTGCAGCGAGCGACTCGGAAAGATAACTCTCGAGGGCTTGACGTTCGGGTTTCGATAAAGAATAGAGCTTACGGGGAGGAGTGCTCCCTGGGACGAGATCGACGCTGCAGTCATACGGACAATGCAGAGGAACAGAGACGGCCCGGGAGCGGCTAAACACCGATCGCAGATCGTGGTACTCTGTAACACCGGATAATACACCAGGCTCCTCCTGTAACACAGAAACAGAAGACACAGCAGATACGAGTCATTTGACATGACAAGGTACACTCCATGATAATATAGTACCCTTAGACCAGTCTATATGAGGATTATGTTGAATGAGCCACGGATGACCCAATACTAGTGGCTTGTATGGAGAGCGAAATAAGGCAAGGCAAGTTTATTTATATAGCACATTTCATACACAGTGGCAATTCAAAGTGCTTTACATAAACAAGAATGAAATAAACAATTATAAGAAAAATTAAAACAAATAATAAAAATCATTAAAAAACATAACAACAGGTAAAATGTGAAATAAAAGAATGAAAAAGAAGAGAAAAACATCTTTCAGACGTAGAACAGTGCTCATTCAGTAAAAGCACAGCTAAACAGATGTGTTTTCAGTCTTGTTTTGAATGTGCCTACAGTTGGAGCAAATTTGATCATTTCTGGAAGCTGATTCAAGCAGCGAGGGGCATAGTGGCTGAAAGCTGATTTACCCTGCTTTGACTGAACTATTGGAACTTCTAGTTTATATGATCCTAAAGATCTGAACAATCTGTTAGGGTTCTATTCAGTGAGTATATCTGTAATGTATTGAGGTCCTAGGCCATTTAGTGATTTCTTTATTTTTTGAAGTCTATTCTGAATGTAACTGGGAGCCAGTGTAAACAGCTTTCTGGATGAGCTATAACTGTCTGACTATCTTTTTAGGAAGACCAGTGAGGAGTCAATTACAGTAATCCACCCTGCTGCTGATAAATGCATGAACAAGTTTCTCTAAGTCTTCACTGGAAACAAAGCATCTGACACTTGCAATGATATTGAGATGATAGTATGCTGATTTACTAATTGTTTTGACATGACTATTGAAACTCAGATCTGACTCCAGAGTCACACCAAGATTCTTGACCTTATTTTTTGTTGTTTGACCTTTAGTGCCAAGGTACACATTTAACTTGAGAACCTTATCTCTGTTCCCAAACGCAATGACTTCAGTTTTCTCTTTGTTTAACTGAAGAAAGTTTTGGCACATCCAATTGTTCATTTCATCAATCCACTGGTAGAGGGTGTCAATGGGGCTGTAGTCATTAGGCAGTAAGGCTAGGTAGATCTGAGTGTCATCAGCATAGCTGTGGTAGGAGATTTGTTTTTTTTCTCATTATTTGGCTCAGAGGGAGCATGTAAAGGTTGAATAGGAGAGGTGACAGAATCGAGCCTTGTGGGACTCCACATGTCATGGGTGTCCACCTCGACCTATGGTCACCTATACTGACATGGTAACTTCTACATTCAAGGTAAGATCTAAACCATTTGAGGACCGTGCCAGATAGACCAGCCCAGTTTTCCAGCCTATCCAGAAGTGTGCTGTGATCGACAGTGTCAAATGCAGCACTGAGATTGAGCAATACCAGCACTGTTAGTTTGCCTGAATCTGTATTTAGGCGGATATCATTGATTATATTTATAAGAGCGCTCTCTGTACTGTGATGTGCTCTGAAACCAGATTGAAAATTGTCCTTGAAGCCTAAGAACTTGTTAACCTGGTTAAAAACAATGATTTTTCAATGATTTCCCAGTGAAAGGAAGATTTGAGATTGACCTGTAATTGCTCAATAGCGTGTTATCCAGGTTACTCTTCTTCAAGAGGGGTTTAACAACTGCCGTTTTAAGTGAGTTTGGAAAAATCCCTGAAAGAAGTAAAGCATTTACCACGTTTAGAAGATCTATTTCTAAACAGGTAAACACTGTTTTGAAAAATGATTTGGAGAGCGTGTCAAGACTGCAGGTTGATTTTTTCATAACTTGCACGATCTTGCACGAAAAGATTTTACCATTAATTGCCATGAAATCAGACATAATGTCTGATTTCTTGAGTTGTGGTTGTGCTGGTTTGACTTCAACACAACTTGGCTGATTGGATGGGCTAATTGCCTTTCTGATATTATTGATCTTATCAGTAAAGAAATTAGCAAACTCATTACATTTGCTTTCAGAGAGTAGTTCATTTGGAATCCTACTGGGGAGGTTTGTGAGTCTCTCTATTGTTGCAAAGAGTGTGCGAGCATTATTTAAGTTGCTGTTTATAAGGTTTGAAAAGAAAGTCTGCCTAGCAGTTTTCAGTTCCACATTAAAAGCATGAAGACTGTCTTTATAGATATTATAATGGACTACTAGTTTTGTCTTTCTCCATATACGCTCAGCTTTTCTGCATTGTCTTTTCATCATTTGTACTCTTGGTGACCTTGTCCAAGATCCCTTTTGCCTGCCAGTCATTCTTGACTTTAACAGGAGCAATGTCATTTATGACAATCTTAACTTTAAAGTTAAACAAATCAAGGAGAGAATCAACAGAATCTGCAGATATGCTTGGTGCTAGCGATATGGCCTTCATAAACTGTCAGAAAGAGATGCATAAATGAGAACACCAGTGAACAGAGACTAATCTGTCTTTAATAGCAGGAGTGATCAATATATCAAAGAAAATACAGAAATGATCAGATAGTGCCACATCCTTAACAACAGTCGATGAAATATGTAAACCCTTAGTTATAAGCAGATCAAGAGTGTGTCCACGATTGTGTGTGGGTCCTTGAACATGCTGAGTCAGATCAAAAGTGTTAAAAACAGTCATAGTTCTTTTTCAATATTAAAATCCCCAACAATACTAAAATAATCAAATTCAGAGGTTACTATTGATAACAGCTCTGTAAAATCATCAATAAAAGCTGGAGAATATTTTGGAGGTCTGTAGATATTGATAAGTAAGATGCGTAGAGCCCCTTTCAGTGCTGTACTCAGATATTCATAATCCCTTGTGAGATCCATCCGGGATGTGTATTGGTTGGATTATTCTGTCAGGCTCGGACAGAAAACAAAAAGTTCTGTTCAAAATCAGGAGTTTATTTTGCAAAAACGGATGAAACAAGTTAGCTGCCGATCATCCACCTCTCGTGGGAGAACACAGACTGGAGAGAGAGAAACTGGTGATCCGCCTCGGCTCCCTCGTAGTGGAGCGAGGGCTGTAGCTGGCGAGCGCAGGTGTGGAGCAGGATGTCAGTTGGCGAGAAGACTGCGCAGATCACAGTTAAGCAAAAGCGTTAAGTTGTTAAAGAAACCGGACTGGACTAGACTAGACTGGATGGCTGAGAAATGTAGAGTTTACTAGCAAGCGAGAGTAGGTACATGAGCATTGATACACACAATAATCCGACAAAGAGTAACAAGAGGGAACAGGTATATAAGGAAGGACCAATAGACTCAAATGGAAAAAGGTCAGTAATGCTTGTGCGCCTTCGCTGATAGAGAGGAGAAGCTGAAAGTTAACAACACAAAAGATTAGATCAAACCTGATTCGTAACAAGTTTGCCCTAAAACTAGTTTTTTCTTACACTCAAGTTATTTCAAAGCTTTACCATTTAAAGGTTCAGGACAACTTTTTTTATATATTAACAGATGTGTGTGTGTTGAGCATCAGTTGAGACAATGTTAGCAACTGTCAGCTTTAATTGTGGGGAAAACTGGATAATTTTGAGCTTTTGTCAGCTAATTTCAGCTTCCGCGTTTAAAATGATTTTTGGGGCAGGATCAAAATCGGCGAAGTAGCACAGTACTGAAAGTGCAATGATGACGCGTCGGTTTCTCATTATTATTCATAGCGGAGTTTTCTTATCCTATGAAAAGAGCCGGCTGCTTAATTATTCATGAGACCTGCCAGTGTCAAGCCCGAGCTGAGAGACACGGAAACCACGGCACAGTATTTAGCCGTTCATGAAGGCTCATATGCGTTTGTTTCCATGATCCATGGGTTTTGTTGCATGTTTTCCCCCGCGATCTTGTCAGGGCCGATCATACAGCAAAGCTATTTGTGCTGCTAGCATTTTTGTCGGGAGAGCAGCACGAGAATTAGAGAATGGCGAACGCTGTCTTTTAGAAGGAGTTTGTTCACATTCAGACACATCGCCGTGCTGCTGTGTTTGCCTAAATCCTCCAGATTACCAGCAGGTTTAATGGTTAAAATAGACAGGTCAGAAGACCTGCTGCACTGAGTCTGCTGGATACGGGGATTGAGGGAGAAGTCCTCATTTATAGTGTTTACATGAACACACTTATCTTTATAATGATATAAATTGTGGTTATGTGTATATGAAATTACGAATAACAAATGTAGCAGGGCATTAAATCACTGTTCATTTCTTTGCATTTTAACTTTGTAAACTATAAACTCATGCGTCTCCTCATGGTTTGTGTCTCATTTTGTGAGCTAACTGACAACAACAGTTGTTCGCTCACGTTCTTCCCTGCTGGCTACGCCCACTCCTGCCCGATGCTCGCGGAGCTCCACGCCCATTAATCATGCATCTTTTGAAAAAATTCTGAAGTAGACTTTAACCTAAAGTGGGGGGCGTCATGGCCTTTTAATTTCTTCTTTTGAACACAGAAGCAAATGTTTTAAAGACAGCTGAAAACCTGCAACCATTGACAATCATAGTAGAAAAAATAAATACTATGCAAGACAATGGTTTTTTTTTTGTAAAGATTTTTTCTAAATATCTTCTCTTGTGTTTAACAAAAGAAAGTAAGAGAGTCAAGGGAGACTAAAATAACGGTAGAATTTTCAGTTTTGTGTCAACCTTTAAAACATATTTTTTACTTGTATACATTACATACATTTATTTTACAGATATCTCAGAACCTAAATACAATACCATATGTTGCTGAATATGTTGGTCAAAAGTTGCACATAGACCAAAATGAAAGGATGGTCATGTTTGGATTGATTGTAATGGATGTATTATATGATGCATTAACAGAAAAGTATTTAAATATATAAATACAAATTTAGTGTTTTGGCCTTCAACTGTTATTCTATAAATATTATTAGACTGTGTGTAATTAATTCAAAATTAAATTTATTTTTGAATAAAACAAAAAATAAGAAATTAAGTCTATGCCTTCATGCCAAAATGTTTTTGTGTGTATGAATGTGTGAATGTATTTGTAATTATAATTTATTTAAATATTGTCTGGATGCATTTACAAAAGACAATTTGAAAAATAGCAAAAAATCAAGAGAAACAAAAAAATATGATGATGTAGATTGTAATTTTTTGCTAAATTTTGCATGAATTTAAATGTATTATCTTTTATTTCTAAAGATGTTCTGTGACTAATATATTATTTTAATAAATATAGCTGTTAAATGTTATATCTATTAATTAATCAGTTTGTTCAAATACACCAATGTATATTACCCATATTCACTGAGAAATTGATAAAAATATTCATTTTCAAAATGGAGTGTATTCATTTATGCAGAGCTCTGTATGTACACACAAACACACACACACACACTGTGTTCAGCATAAATATGTATGTGTTTGCGTGCGCCTTCAAGAACTGAAAGGGTGGTTATGTAATGCTTAGATGACGTACAGCAAATGATCAATGCACGTAAGCTTATTAATTTAGTTAAGGCTGAGGATGACTTAGATTTAGGAAGGTACAAGTAGTATGATTTGATAGATAATGTACACATACATATTAGAGGCTTTTGTGACTGGTTTCTGACTGATTCTTGAGACTTAAGGACTTGCGAGCTGAACGGATTGGAAGGATTTTCCAGGTGTCTGATTAGCTAACTTAATTGGTTCGTTTTAATTGGAAATCAGTCTTGAATGTGGCATATATATATATATATATTAGGTGTGTAAGGGTTCACAAAAATCACAGTTCGGTTCGATACAATATAGTGGTGTCACGGTTCGGTACGTTTTTGATACAGCAAAAAAAGAAAAAAGCCAGAGGATTTCTCCGATAAAATTTTTAATGCATTAAAAGTAACATCATAAAAGTATGATTTTTTTTTTCTTTTACTTCGTGCGTTGTACCTGAGTGGCGGGGGTGAGTTGTGCCCAACGTACCTGAAGAGCTGGGAGGGATGCGGTGGAGAGGGACAGGACTTAAGGACAGGGGTGGAGCCGGGCGATTTCCAGAACATTATCATTCGTTTGCGGGCATCCAGGAGTCTCCCGGAGACCAGGAGCCTCATGTATCAACGCTGCGTACACACAAAAACTTTGAGTATGCCAGATTTCACGCTCAGAATCGCTCACGTTTGGATTTACTAACGATGAACTGAACGTGGAAATGTGCGCAGCTCCACGCCAGCTTTATGGCTGGTGTACTCACATTTTTTGTGCCTATCTGTTTTATTTCCATTGGCGACTCCTAGAGGCAGTTGTGTTAAATTGCACTCTACAAAGTGTCTTTGAGCCTTGCAATGGCAGCTGTAAGAGACAGGTTCATCTAGCAGGTATATAAGGTTTCCATACCATACAGTTGACCAGCCATTAAAGCGCAATTTGCAGCAGTCGCCTGTTTTCCCAATGTAATGGGAGGGATCTACTGCACGCACATTGCTATAAAGGCACCATGTAAAGATGAATTTGCATGCGTGAATCAAAAACATTTCCGTTCAATAAATGTGCAAATAAAATATGATGCACAAACTTTTTATTTGCACAGAATTTTTTTCTGCGTACGCACATTTACAGCTTTGTGCGTACGCAATGTTTTAGTATGATTTCCACGCAAGTCTTCATACATGAGGCCCCAGGAGACTTGGGATGTTTGGGATTACATTATTGTTACTCACCATTCTGCGAGCTAGTGTTGTGCATGGCATGCCTGACTGGAGTAGTGTTTGGAAGTTGGCTCTTTTGTGTCGGGGGTCCAGAGTTGCTGGGGCAATGGGGGCGGAGCCAGCACGAGCAGCCAGGCTGACACAGAAGCTAGCAAGATTGCTAATGAGCGCATGCTTTAATAAAGTGATATTCTGAGTTCAAAAGCGATGGTCTACTGTTTAACATGACAGTGGTGAATGCAGGGGTAATGCATGTTGTTTGCCACGTCATTTGGGATGCCATGTTGAGCGTTGCTGCACTGAAAACATTATATTTTGTACTTGATCCCTTTCATCTTTTTAGATGTTAGTCTGAATTGAATCGTTGGGTTTGTAATGCGTACCGAACCAAAAGTCTCGAACAGAACAGTTCAATATGAATATGCGTATCGTTACAACCTTTACGCCGTTCCGCTCTAACCATTTCTTTTCACCTGATAGGTCAGTGTTGAGCTCAAATTTAACCTCTAAAAGGCAAGTTAACAACATACATCTTCACATTTAACAAAAACCAGAAAATAAAACTAAATCATCAACAATAAACAAACAGGGAAAAAAGTAATTTTAAACTATTTATGAAGATTTTAACTTGATATTTATCTATGAAGTAATTTTAAATTAATCTATTAATTTGGTTTTTAATCTATAAATTTTAGTTTATATTTGCATATATTTTTCTTTCATTCCTACTTGTAATTACTATGGATTATATATATATATATATATATATATATATATATATATATATATATATATATATATATATATATATATATACACACACACACACACACACACACACACACACACACATATTAATGCCCGTGTATAGGCTACCGAGCAGTGGTGGATTTAATTATGGGTAATATGGGTGATTGCCCAGGGCGGCACGGGGTGATGGTGCAAAAAAATGTGCCCCAGTAAAAGTTTTAAGATAAGATTTACTTTATGCAAGTGTATTAATCTACTGTCACAAAATAAAGACATTAGTGGCCATTTACATTTGGTGCCTTTTGCACGCAAGTATGTTATTCTCTATGTCCAACCACAACATGCGCCTCATGTATGCTGATCCTGGAGTCTGTTCCTCGTTTGTGGATCATTCAATAAGCTGGATTTAGATGTTGACGATTTGACACGATCCAGGATCGTTTCGTTCTTCAAAACTCATCTGAGACTTGTTTTCATAGTAACAGTTCTGGTGGATCAAACCTGCATGGGAACAGGTTCATTTCATATAAACAGGATTAGATCGAGTCAGTTCAAGCAAAGATAAAGATATGTATATAAGTTAAAAAACATATATTAAAAAAACTTATGCAATCTGCACTCTGAAATAAAAGTAAATAACTGCCACCTGTTGGCAGCGATCTCAGATCAGTTTATCCAGACATTTTAATCTGATTCGCGAACTTGGTTGAAGAACCAAATTAGCCAGAGAACAGTTATCAAGATTAAAGCTGCGGTCACAGAGTTTGAGCATGTGAAATTCTGGTGTGTGGCGCTGCGAAAAGGGGCAGGATTAAACAATATTATTAGGCATTAAAAAAAGTGAGCCATTGCTCCATGTTTTAAATTTCTGTCCAGAGAGGTCATGTATTAATCCTTGGTTGGTCTCACGCAGTCAAGTGATGGGATTTCGCAAGTCAGAGTTCACCAAGCTTGAACTTTGCACCGCAGCAACCAGCGAAACCTGACGCATGACCCTGCGTTTCCAGTCTGACGCATTCGCGTGCGTATGAATGGAAGTCTATGGGTGGAAAAGCCAAGTGTGACCGCAGCTTAAAAGATCCAGGATCTGCCAAATCATCTTCGATCATTTAAGCAAGGTACAAAGAACGGACCCCAGATCCCGGTTGTTTACATGCATGCCGATATGCATCGACATGCAAGTTGTCAAAGCTAAAGTTTTTATCATATTATGATGATGTTATTTTGACTAAGCATGGCTATGAAGCAGAAAGGAGTGTGGAAATATAAAGTTATATAATCTAATTTCAAATGAACAATAATCTACATATAACTGAAAAGTTATGTTCTTTGTATTTTTAATTATATCATTTCATTAACAGCCCAGCAATGAGAAACATTAACCTTTGTCTTTCTGAATACTGGCTGAGCCAAAGTGATGCAAATAATATGGTAAGGCTTATGACGACTCTGCCTTTGTCTTCGGGTGACACTTTCAGGTTAAAGAAACCCTTTTCTTGATTAACTCATCACCACATTGTGTCTCAATTTCTTGGGGGATAGGGAGGGGGTATGTTTGGGGTGTTTTCACCCAGGGTGCCATTTAAACTAGAACTGCCACTGCTATTGAGACAATACAGGTAGCCTATATATTTATATAGGCCTGCCATGTTGGTTTTGGATGTGTGAAATTCAATCAGCTGGACGAACTGCCAACTTATTCATAGTGGATGCCCTTTCAGCTGCAACCCATCTCTGTGAAACATCCATACACACCCATTCATACTCATACACTACAGACAATTTAGCTTACCAATTACCCCATGTGCTGCATGTCTTTGGACTGTGGGGTAAACCGGAACACCTGGAGGAAACCCCCTCAAATGCAGGGAGAACAGCTGATACTCTTACCAGCGACCTTCTTGCTGTGAGGCGACAGCACTACCTACTGCGCCACTGCGTTGCCCATGTGGGAACTTAATGCATTTATTTTTACATCATATATGATCCTTTTAGAGAGTGAAGACATTTTTTCGTGGAAACCTATCATTTAATCATTTAATATAATAAACCCACATCTATCAGACAGCCACCGTTATAATATGTGTACATATGATAATATATGCAGAATTTTCGAGCAAGGTCGAGCAATGCAACTGACCCTGAGCAGGGGCGCGGTTGCAACATTCATTGAATTTTAATACTGAAAAATTTCATAAACATCAGGTTGTATTTTATTTTTAGTAAACAGCCTAAATGTAAATTGGTTAAAAATTTTTAATTTGTTAAATTGGCCATATGAATACAGACTATTAAAAGAACAAGGAACAATCATTTTTTGGTTCATTAATAGGCCTACAAAAAATCTGAACAAAAATGTTTTCACTGAAAATATAGACTGAACCTTTACTAAACTACTTCTTTGAACTTGAATCAAAGAATTCATTGTTTAAAATTTTATTACATTGAAACTTTAGTTTAACATATGGGCCACAGCTGAACAAAGGGAGTCACCTTTCTTTAGCCCATATTTTATTCTAGCTTAAAAGTTTGTCTTTCGAGCTCCAGGGCCCGGTTTTTCAAAAGTAATACACTAGGATTTTGGATAAGGGATTGGATCAAATCTTGAAAATGGGTTTTTCAAAAGAAAAAACGGATTACTTAATCGGATTAGATCACGTAATCCAATCTTGGTTTTGATCCGGATCAAACCTTTAGTTTGGGTTTTTCAGACCTTTTTTGTAGGATTTGGATCACTTTGATCCAAAATATCTGGATTAAACTGATCCCATCAGAAGGGTGGATTCAACGTGGATTTCATGCCTAAAATGTAATGAAAACTTAAAAATGTATTAATTAATACTATTTTTGGATCATGCAGTATCTTACGAGATATACTATTTATTAATAAGTTTTTAATTTTATTTGTTCATCCATCAGGCTTTAGTGATTATAGGCTTTAACGTATTCAGCCTTTCAATATAGGCCTACAGCAAAGTAGAAAGAGTAGAAAAGCCTCATAAAATAATCCCCCAAATAGCTGTAAAATTTACCAAAAACAATAAAAAAATTTCTGTCACTAATTGATATTTATATCAGGAAAGGACATCTTTAATGACGCCATCGCTCCACGCATCAGAAAAACTCGTAAAAGAGAGACAGAGAAAAACCCACTAAATCCAGGTATTTAGTATGCATTAAACTTGTGCGCCCCTTATCAAAAAGGTGTTTTTATAATCTTGGTGGTCCTTAATAGTTGAGTCGAACTGAGGTAGATTTGCCATTCTTTTATCTAAAGTACTTATTTCCTCGCTTGTTTTCTCTTATATATTTTATATGTCAGACTAGCAGGGCCGGAGTGGGACTCCTTTTCAGCCCTGGAGTTTCAAGCCTCAGACCGGCCACCTCAGTTCACGACTGACTATATTAAAATAAGGACATTTACAATTCAATCACGTCTTTTTTGTTGTTGAGAAAACAGCTGCTTTAGAACTTCAAATGTTCAACAACCCTAACAGTATTATCTCTTAAATAAATAAAAATAAAAATAGAATAAAAAAAATTAAAAAAACTTACTCAAATGAGATTCAAACCCGGATCTGCAGTGTTGTAACCTAACGTGCTAACCACTGGACCACAGCAGCTATGCAATTAGAAGTGGCTCGTCTGAGTTATATCATCATTAACCAGATTGCGAGAAAATAGATAAAAAGAGCAGAGCTGCGGTAAAATAATCAATAAGAAGACTTTGGTCAAGTAAAAAAAAAATTTATTTAAAAAGTGTGACTGCTGAGAGCAACAGATTCTGGAGCTAGGGACACCGGCCCTCGCGGCCAAAAAACGCACCGGCCCACCGAGAATTCTCCCAGTCCTCCCGATTAGCCAATCCGGGCCTGCAGACTAGTCGATAAACCACACAAACCCCACGAGATTGTTTTATTTGACTCACAGAAAAAGTCCCTTAAATGATAGAGCCTTAATTTTCTACAAAGCTTTCTAAAATAAGTTTACCAAAACTTAACTATTCATCTACTTCACAAGTGTTTATAATTCCCTTTCTAAATAAATACATCATTACAGAGTCCGCTCAGTCTTGTTATATTTATTGGGTCACATTAACAATAAGTTAATGCAGAATATTAATAATCAATAATAACTCATTATTATTGATCATTACTGTTCATAAACTAAGCTAATTTAGCTACATTAGTAAAATGAAAGGTATACATTGTTAATATGACAAGCTTTTCAATGAATTTTGTCATAGGTGACAGTTTGAACAGCATGTTGCAGTTGTCCCGGCCCTCATCCATGATTAAACATTCAATGCTGGGTAGATACAATAACTTTAACATTTGATAGCTATACCATATAAAGCTATGAAAACAGTGATTTACATCATATTAATGTATTACAGTATGTTTCACAAAAACAGATTAGTGTGAGAATTTTTATGAACATTAAAAAAAATACTTCACCTCAAAACTGAAGTTTTAAACAGAAGGAATGGTCAAATATGGTTGATTTCTTTCACATTAAAGGACAGTATAACTGAGAATATGTAGTATGAAAATCCTCACTCTAGCGCATTCTTGAATCAGAGGAATATGTAATATATATTTTTTAAATATTCTAAAAAAATATGCCGGAATTAAGTATTAATTGAATCATTATTTAAAAAAAAATGAAATTATGAAAAATATATTTTAAATGGAATTAGACCTGAGACTTTTGTGTCAATGCTAGTTAAATGATGTGCTACAATATGAAATATGTTTGAGGGTTAAGAAAATGTGCTTTTTAAGAATATGTACAGTATATGCACAGCTAGTGTTTCTTTCCATCAAGATAAACTTCCAGTAAAATGTTACGGTTATTGTGAGTTTTTTTTAAATTTTTTTAATTACTATGGTTCCTTTTACCACATAGATGAAATGTAGTTAAAATTTAATCAGTTAAATAGATTTCAGCATTCATTTAGTTGTTCAAGTGCAAAATGAAATGAAAAGCCGTTTACGCGCTTGTGCCTGTCAGGATCAGCAGGCTAGCTCTGAAACTGAAAATACTGGAGAAAAATAAATTTCCATATTTTAAAGACAAGGCACGGAAAATGTAATTTAACGCAGTGCAATCTGAGACCCACTTTATATTGTATACCAATCAGGCAGTGAAGGTCGCTGATTTTTATAAATAACAGACCTTAAAAACGTCGATTTTATAACAAAACACAGTTCACCGGAAGCGTTTGACCCAGGTTACTGAAAAATCTGCATACTTCTGCATATACCCTATTCTCCCAATAATGTTGGAGAAAATTATTTTGTAGAGGGAAGAGTCATAAATGTTTATTTTGTGCTTTAGGTGAACACAGACAGTCTGTACCTTACAGACTCTGCAAATGTCGCCATTTTCCCCATGGATAGTAGAGACTTTTTCAGCTTGGACTTAGTTGAAAGAAGTCATCATGAAGATCATGGCTGTGAACCAAAAACTGCTGAGTCAGCACAGTTTTTCATTCAGTCAGAAGGCTTCAAGTTCACCAGCAACACGCTTCACATCACCACCTAGAGCTAATCCTTAAAGTCAGTCAAAGATCATTTCAAAAGTAACCCCTTAAAATAGTACTCATATACAGTGATGTGGAGATGTACTAATTAAAAAAATAAATAAATAAATTAAATTTTTTTCAATTAGTAATGGGTTGTTTTGAAAATAGGTTAACTTTTGATACAAACATTTCTTTTTTTAGATCCATACACCTCTGAAATTGAAGATGAAAGCCTGGGGGGTATTCCAGAAAGTTGGGTTAACTTACCATCTGCTAAACCTTGAACACTCGGTTGATTAACCTAAAACCTGCTTACCGTGAGTATGTCGGTTCCAAAACAGCTGATATGAGTTAGTTAAATCAACCTCCTGAAGATAACCGAGGGTTAATGCGTGCACACGGCGCATACCTGAAGGCATTTTCAGTAGATCGCTGAATTCACAATTCACCATAGAAAGTCACGGTGAGAAAAAAGAGCAACGCACTTTACAGAGGCGAAGCTGGAGGTTTTAATCACAGATTAAACATCTGCATCAATGAAGAAAGAAATTTAAGATAAGAAATAGATAAGAAAAGAAAAAACCAATAAGAAAATTTGTTAGTTCATTAAATTACACTTGCCACCCTCCCTTTAATTGTAATGAAAATTACCACTGTGGAAAATTTAACTTCTCTTTAATATCCTTTTTGAGTATATTATTTAACCATTTCAGCATTTAATTTTCCTGCCATTAATTTCTTAAGACCACAATAAAAATGTGACTTGTATATAGGGCTTACAGAATTTGTAATCCTTCTGGAGCTAACTCTGTCCAAAATCATTAAACACAGAAACATTCTCTGAAAAGGTACTATTTGATTACTGGAGCTGTATTAAACACAGAATATTCTTTCTGTCATGCAGCGAGAAAGGTGGCTGAGGCCTGTCTAGCTGCTGTGGGCCACCAGTTAGAGTCAAAGTTCCTTCTGTCTCAACTAACAAATAGTTTAAGAATTAGTCTGCACTTTTCCATATCTGGATTTCACTATTGTATCACAAAACAATCTTATATTTATTTATTTATTTATTTCAATTGTAAATTATCTGTATAAGGTCTATCTTCAAAGATAAATAATTTTTAATGAAATATTGTTTTAGTGGAATAACATTGGTTGCACATATTTGAATACACCTGTTCCATTGACCTTATTCTTAAATGCAAAAGTGCTCTTGTTTTTGCGATCGTTTTATGCTGTATTCACACCAGACGCGGAACGCACAGATAAATCGCACAATTCGCGCGTTAATAGCCGCGTGAACATTTGAGTTTACTCGCTTCATACCCGCGTCAAACCCCGCTTCATTCACGTGTCAAATTCACATCAGAACAGACGCGGATTCACATGATGGGCAGGGTTTCTGTCTGCCCGAAGACTCTAGCTTCATAGCTAAATGGCTAAGATGGATTTTATGAAGGAAATAACAGTGTTTATGTGCTTTTATGAAAACTGAAAAACAGCGTCAATACGTTTAGGGTCGTGTCTGAGTCCACTACATTCTTTTAGAGGTGCATCTAGCTCTGTGAGCTCATAAACTCCTCCAGAAACTTAACCTGGATGACAGAGGCTTTCAGCGGTGCTTCTGACTGAGCCAAGCCGAATTTGATGAACTGTTGTTGGTGAAGGCTGGAGGATTTCCCTCGGAACAACGACAACAGGTTCTACATCACAATCACGCCCCCACAAGAGCAAGCTTTTGATTGGTTAACACGGCGTGAATGTATGCTGAAGTTCATATTTTCGAAATCTAGAGGTTCGCCCGAAACGTTCGTTAAGCGTGTCAAACGAGCAAAACAATCAATTTGCCCCCGCGCCATTCACGCAATTTGCGTCATTCGCGCGTATCAGCCGCAGGATGTCTATTCGCGTGTTTGCATTGACTTAACATGTAAATCACTTGCGCGTGCTGCGTCTGTTGTGAACGCAGCATTAAAACATCTGATTCAGTTGCCTATTGGAGAAATGACTATGAGTAATAAATGTCTGAAAACGGTCAAACTACTTGCTCTACAAACAAGTGTTTGCATGACTAAACATATATATATGGTTATCTTCAGGAGGTTGATTTAACTAACTAACAGAGTTTACCTTAGCAGGGCGATGGGAGATTGAGGTCAGGGCGATCATGAAACTCCCCAAGAAGCAAATAATAAATGCTTCGGGACAGCAGCTGCGTACTTAAATGGAAACCCCCCCCAAAAAGCTGAAAAATGGAAATGATTAATACAGCGGAAGCACTTGATGTTGGCAAGAGGAGAGCTGCCGTAAGTGGTGATTACAGTTGTAGCGTAAACACTCAACGTTGGCCTGGGAAAGGGAAAAATAACATTGATATACTGTATGATTGTTATACAAGTATTCAGTCCGTGCAACAAGGCAAAAAGGGGGGTTAAAAGACTACAGCGGCGTTAAAAGAAAAATATGATACGTATATAGACACAGGCTGGTGAGGTGAAGCTCTTGTGAGAGCTGAAGCTCGTTTTGACTCCTGCGGGAATCTGAGCTAGGGGAAAAGTAAAAAATAGAGAGAGAGGTTAGAAAAAGTCAAGGGCATGGAGTAAAGTGCTAGGAGAAAAATGGCAAAATACCCGAAATGTTAAACAAAGTCCTAATGGACTGCTAATTAAATAAACTCAAGTGTAGATAAAACTGTTTAGAAAAACTAAACATCGTCCGACACAGTAAAACATGGGACTGAATCAGTATTGGAGTTACTTTTGCACGCTGAAGGAAGGATGACACCACACCTTGTCTGTTAGACAAGTAATGTTATGTTTTAAAATATTAGTCACGCAGAGCTGATGTACAGTGTATTGTGCCATGAATGGATTTAGCCACTGAAATCGTCACCTTAGAATTGTTTTATCTGACATTTTTTTCAAAATTGAGTTATTGACATTTTTATTAAATGACAACTTATTTACATTATGGGATGTTTTTTATAAGTTTTTTACATTTTAAGACTTTGAAGTCGAAACTCTAGTTTGGCTTTATAATGTTCTTTCTGTGAGCCAATCATAATTTTTAATGCACGCACAAGGACCAATCAGGATCAGCTTTCTTTGTCAGTTCGCCGGACTGCTCCATTGACAGCGGGAAACACAGAAAGACAAAATTACACAAAATCTGAGTCGGCTAAATAATGCCGCACCACACAAAATTGAGACGTGTGTAAATGTGATGATTTAGAAATATTTCTTGACATTGAGATTCCTTCATTTATACATTTTCTTTTCAGCTTAGTCTGTTTATTAATCTAGGGTCACCACAGCAGAATGAACAGCCAATTTATCCAGCATATGTTTTACGCAGCAGATGCCCTTCCAGCTGCAACCCATCACAGAAAAAAAAACCATACACACTCATTCACACACATATACTGTGGCCAGTTTAGCTTACCCAATTCACTTGTACTGCACATATTTAGACTTATATTTGGACTGAACACGGGGAGAACATGCAAACTCCACACAGAAATGTCAATTGACCCAGCTGAGGCTCGAACCAGTGACCTTCCTATTGTGAGGCGATCGTATATGTCAACACCGACATTGAGATAAAATGTTAAATTTTACACTGTTGAAAAAGAAATATATATATATATATATATATATATATATATATATATATATATATATATATATATATATTAAATTTGAAATATATTTATTTGTTTACATATAGTCTGTGAAGCACTTTTCAATGTTTATTATACTCATTTGGTCATCGTCTGTTTCTTTTAAAATTTTATATTAAGCCTTGAAGGGCAAATAGTTAATTTAAATTATGGGGCATATAATTCAATAAATATAATTCAGTAATTCATATAAAGCATAACATTTTATAAGTATTAACATATTAATTAGATAAAATTAACAGCTGCTCTGGAAAAATATATTTAGCTCAGCCTTGCATGCTTAATTTGAACAAGAAAAAACACATGAAATAAATGTTATAGCAACACCAACTTATATATTTTTTGTTTAGATTTCTTGAAAAGTAATGCTTCAATGAATTATCTGGCAGATAGAACCTTATAATTCTAAGCGGAAAATTACTTTTCAGAATGATAAGGTTCTATCTGCATTAACCATGTTTTTTTACTCCAATTTGCAAATGTAAGAGAACTTTAATCATTTACATTTAGAGAACCCTTAGGGTCTCTGCCATGGTAATGTATGAAAGAGAACTGTTACACACAGGTTTGCTATATGGATTGCAAAAACTTTGAAGCTTAATATCTCAAAATTATTCAGAAAGCAGATAGAACCTTATAATTCTAAGGTGACGAAATCTCCCGGTAAAAGCTAGATGTGATTATTTTTAGTTTCAAAAGGGAGCTTTTACAGCATCGATGATGTAGATTTATATTCAGTTTAACAACAAAACATTAGTAAATGACGCTATTCCGCCTAGCCTGCTTGCTGAGCTGAAGTTGCTTTTATATTCACATTGGGTAATTTGTGAACAATGACAAGGTTGTGATGCACTCCCTATATTGTTTACCGCTATTCTGAATATTCAGTCTTAAATAGCATGTAAGTGTGGTTTAGTAATAAGTGAAATTCCTGTACGCCGCTAGGCCAACCACTACAGACGCTTCTAACTGGCGGAGCTGAGTGATGTGGGGCTGCAGTTGGAGGGTCGGGGAGAGTAGGGTTATTTGTGGGGTTCTGCGTTTGGGTGTTGAAAGTGATGTTGGTGTTGTTGTTATCCATTTTCCTTTTTTTGAAAGTGAAGTTGGGATTGTTGTTGATAGAACTAAAGCTGAAGATGTTGATGTAGCTGGTGAGAGTTGAAATCGCTAATGTTGGAAGAGGAGCAGATGAATTTCCATTTGCTAGGTATCAAAATTTGGCTGTCAAACTGTAAGATACAGGCGGTCTTCAAGACGAAACCAGGGAACCCCGGAGAAACCCGCGCGGACATTGGGAGAATGTGTCAGCTCTACACAGAAACGCCAGATGCTCCAGCAAGGAGCCAAAGCCACTGAAATTCCTCCTGGGGCCTGTTACAGAAAGGAGGTTAAGTGAAAACTCAGAGTATTTTAACCCTGAAATGAGAGAAACTCTGGGTTTTCGGTTTCAAAAAGGCAGGTTTGTTAAACTCAAGAAATCAGGGTAAGTCAAGCCTGTTTCTGAAAGAAAGGTAACTTTAACTCAGAGTCAGTTACTGTGGTAACTTACTCTGTGAATCTAACCTGGTCCGGAGCAGGTTTTATTCTCTAAACTCTGAGTTTCTGTCAGTCTCCTCCCCTTTTTTAAAGATGAAGCGGTATTTCTCGCATTAGCCTTACATTTCCAAACACCTATTTTAGAGCTCATTTTGGAGATGCCCATAAAAACGATTGATGGAGAAGTCATGATTTACATAACTTTTGAAAATATGCATAATAAAACATGTGCATAACTCAGTAGGTTAAACTTTTATTTGATAAAAAAATGCGCATAAACTACGAAGTGCACTTAACAAATTACAGTATGTACATTAAAAAAAAGGTTTGTTAGAGATGATGATGAAAATGTGTGTAAATGGACAAACCAGCAGACCGAGCACACAGTAGAACATCTTAAATGTTGTTTTAGTCATTCTAAAATGCCTTAACTGTTTCAGTATTAGTGTATATTATTAATTACCTCTGAGCGTCTGGAGCGTGTCAAGAGTCTCCACATCTGGCTTCAAACGCCCCCACGTGTTCATTGTGTCTTCTGAGGCGCAAGTATTAAATAAAAAATCATTAACGCAGCTTGTTCTACCGCAGTAAATTCTGTTTTTACTGTTGATATTTGGCGCAAGTTAATCAGGAAGTGACGATTGTGTTCTCTTTGACTCGTTGGATAAAAACGCTGCTTTATTCACATCTTTTAGGCGTTATTCCAGTTTTGCACAAATTTATGTAAGTATTTTGTATTTTGATGAAAACATAGATAGTGCCTACATTTTTGTCACACACAGAACAAAGTCACGTACAAGGCTTGTCCTTTTTTCCATAAATATTTAGCTTAACCTTCGACATGTACTGTTACTAGATTAATGGGATTATTATTCTGTCTAAAAATTATTTTTAGCACTGCTTTGGTTCTTAATGTTATATCAACCTCTATCACTTGATCAATAAAAAGGCAGACACACAAGTGCACTGTTAAATCTATTAAAACTGATAAACGTGTATAAAAGTTTAGAAAAAAGTATAAACGTCACACATTACTTATTTTATTATACTTAAATGTTTAAATAATTTAAATAAAAAATTACGCATTAACTTGAGCAGCTGTTTTCCCAGGCTAACTGTCTCTGTTTCAATGATGGTTGCTTCTTTTTAAGTATATACACTCATATTTGCTATAACTTTGCATGAGCAGATCAAGTTCAGCCGGAGAAAGAAATGGAGATCTCTTTTTTTAAGATGTTGCCAAGGTCACTCGTAAAATCTGCGCTCCATTGATAATGCCTTTTTGTAGTCACGGTGTGCGAGCTTAACTCAAACTCAGATCAGCTATTCTGAAACCGAAAACTCAGTTTTTAATCACTCGGTAAATCAACTCAGAGTTCAAGTTTAAACTCAGAGTTGGTTGAACCTCCTTACTGAAACAGGCCCCTGGTTGCTGGGCCACCGAGCTACCTATTCTGGAAAAAAGTGGAAGAAGGGGAGGAGGGGGTTTTCTTCAAGACAAAGATAGTTGTCAAGAGAAAAAGAGGATATATATATATATATATATATATATATATATATATATATATATATATATATATATATATATATATATATAGAGGAACTTAGGAACCTTTGATTGGAGGATCGTGATTAGCTGATGTGAGCCAGCTGGTTTAATCATGAGCACATACTCCTCTCGAAATTAGTTTAATATATTAAACTTTACTTTGGAAATCACTACTTTCTTTTTTGTGTGTTTTCTGTCCCAACTTGTTCAGAATTGGAGTTGTATGTACTAGCATGACTAAAAAGTTCAGAGTTGCATCTGTAATTCTGAGAAACAGAAGCAGTCACACTTTTTAAGTAACAAATGATGATGTTTGTGAAGTGTTTTTAGTCTTAAGGTTTTTTGTTTTGGTTTTACCAATTTATCATTGAAAACAAAAGAAACTTTAGGTAATAATGAACAATAATTCATTGTTGCTGTACTGTTTACTGAAAATATGCCATTGTTGTTCATGTTACTGGAGACAAAACAAAAGTGATGAAAAGTGCATGCAGTGGAAAGTACTGCATTTAGACCTTGGCAGCAAACCACTAGGTATTGCAGTTTAATTTAATAAATATCCTGTGAATTTAAAAAAGCTCTTTATAAATGCATGATTTCTAAGCATGTTTTGGCAAGTCAAGCAAAACAAAGTTCAACAGTGTTAAAACAAAAAAAAAACTGTAATAAAACCATCAATATGTTTTAAAACAATATTTTTTTAATAGTCGCAGAGATGCTGTAAGCTCTGTTCAAAGCCTGAAAAACCAAGCTGAAGAGCTGATGGAAGCCTCTCATGGCCTGGACAATGTTTACAGACAAATTCAAGACATTGTCACTAGCACGGAGGGAGCAGCACAAAGAGTTTCTGATGACTGTGTTAAAGGAGACTTTCATGTGTTTAATTTGCAGAGGTACAAACACATATAAATCTGTGTCTTGAAGTGTCCTCAACTTTATAAACCAAATTAGAGTTTAACCTTAAACTTTGAAATCTCTTTGTTTATATGGAACCACTAGAAAGCTTTTGTCTCTAGACTTTATTTAATTTTTATTTTGCCAACAGCTGGATCTAATGTTGAATTTCTCTCTCTTTTTAATACTATTTCCCCTCTACCAGCAATCATGGAAGAACCTGTCTTTATGACATGCTGCAGGACTATGGTGGGGTGCAAGGTTTGTCAGGACCAGTGGAAGGAAAACTCTACCCAGTGCCCAAAATGCAGAGCTGAGGACTTTGTAACATAGATGTGACAGGCCTGTCCACTCTAATGGAAACCACAAAAAAAATCGATGCACTGCAAAAAATGCTTTTCTTGCTTAGATTTTTTGTCTTGTTTCTAGTCTAAATATCTAAAATTTCTTATATCAAGAGGCATTTTCTAGACAAGCAAAACATATTGTCTCGTTTTGAGAAATAATATGCCAATAATAAGTGAGTTTTTCTTTAAAACAAGCAAAATAATCTGCCAATGGGGTAAGCAAAATAATCTTTTTTCTTTTGATGTAAGATTGTTTTGCTTACCCTATTGGCAGATTATTTTGCTTGTTTTAAGGAAAAACTAACTTATTATTGGCATGTTATTTCTCAAAACAAGAAAATATGTCTTTCTTGTCTAGAAAATTCTTCTTGATTTAGGAATTTTCAGATATTTGGACTAAAAACAAGACAAAAAAATCTAACTAAGAAAATAATTTTTTGCAGTGGAATTTGCAGTTGATATGCCAGTTTATATGCCAAATGTTCTATGGAGTTTCGTTTTCAGATTGAATTAAAACTTCTGTTAAATCTCTTTGTTTAGACCATATGTTATGTGAACTTTCTTTGCAGTTTATTTGTCTGTTTATATGTTAAATGTTCTATGGAGTTTTGTTTTCAGATTTAATAAAAACTTCTGTTACATCTCTTTATGTTATGTGGACTTTCATTTGCAGTTTATATTTGTCATATGTTTGGTTACAAATAGATTTGAAATGCATTTTTTTATACTTTATTTAATTGAACCTCACTTCTCAATAGTTTCACTTCTTAATAGTTTTCTTAGAAGTCACTAGGGGCCTGTTTCAGAAAGGAGGTTAACTGAAAACTCAGAGTATTTTAACCCTGAAATGAGAGAAACTGGGTTTTCCGTTTCAAAATGGCAGGTTTGTTAAACTCGAGAAGGCTGGGTAAGTCAAGCCTGTTTCCAAAAGAGAGGTAACTTTAACTCAGAGTCAGTTACTGTGGTTACTTACTCTGTGAACCTAACCTGGTCAGGAGCAGGTTTATTCCAAGTGGTGCTCGCTGCAGAGCCATTTAGGCAGAGCTTAGCTCCAGCGAGGGGGAGCATGAGCTCTCGTTCCTCCTTTCTTGCACTTCTTCTACGAGTGATGTCACTGGGGGTAGGGTTAGGGGTGGGGTTGGTGTGCGCATTAAAACAGCTTACAGGAGGAGGAGCGAGAGCTCGTTTCGTCTCGTTTATTCTCTAAACTCAGAGTTTCTGTCGGTCTCCTCCCCTTTTTTAAAGACGAAGTGGTATTTCTCGCCTTAGCCTTGCGTTTCCACCCACCTATTTTAATGCTCATTTTGGATATGTGCATAAAAACGATTGATGGAAACATCATGATGCACTTAACCTGTGAAAATATGTATAAAAAACATGCATAATTGAGCAGGATAAACTTTTATTCAATAGAAAATATGCGCATAAACTACGATTGAAACACTTTTAGGAACAAATTACAGTATGTACATTAAAAAAGGTCTTCAAATGATGATGAAAATGTGTATGAATGGACAAACCAACTGGCTAAGCACACTGTAACACGTCTTAAATGTTGTTTTAGTCATTCTAAAATGCCTTAACTGTTTCAGTATTAGTGTATATAATTAGACTACCTCCGAGCATCTGGAGCGTGTCAAGAGTCTCTGCGTCTCATGGCTTCAAACGCCCCCACATGTTCATTGTCTTCTGAGGCGTAAGTACATTTATTAAATAAATAATTTACACAGCTTCTTCTACCACAGTAAATTCTGTTTTTACTGTTGATATTTGGTGCCTATTTAGTCAGGAAGTGACAATTTTTTTCTCTTTGACCCGTTGGATGGAATCTCCGCTTTATTCGCATCATTTATGCAATATTCCAGTTTTGCACATAAATTTATCTAATATATTTAGATGGAAACATAGATATTGTCTACATTTCAGGCACACACAGAACAGTACGAGAATGGCTTGTCCTTTTTTAATAAATAATTAAATTAATTCACTGACCTTCGACATGCACTGTTGCTAGATTAATGGGATTATTATTCTTTCTAAAAATTATTTTTTTTTAGTACTGCTTACCTTCTAAATGTTATATCAACCTCTATCACTTGATCAGTAAAAAAGGCAGACACACAAGTGCACTGTTAAATCAATTAAAACTGATAAATGTTTAGAAAAAGTTATATACGTCACACATTACATAGCTTATTTTATTATACTTAAATATTTAAATACTGTAACGAGCGCACACATGCCACGTCGCCCTGGTCGCTAATTCAACCCAGCTGGACCATCATCAACTCAGGATCGCTCACAGCTGGACGTCATCAAGCAGAGAGGCATATAAGCCAAACCTACGCCAGGAGAAGATGAGCTTCATTCACCAAATGACTCCCTGTGCTAATGCTTGTCTCTCTGTCTCTCCTCAGCAGACTCCAGCTCGTGACGATCCTACACCCGACTACTCACTGTCCTTCACCTACTTCCCGGAGCACCAGAGCACCTCACCCTGAAGAAGAGCACCATTTACACCCCTTCACTTTGTAAATAAAGCACTCTCCGGGGACTTGTCTGTAAACTTATCCAACTGTGTCGCTGTTTTCCCTCTGCCTCGCTACAATACTTAAAAAGTGAAATTACGCATTAACTTGAGCAGCTGTTTTCCCACGCTCTCTGTTTCACTGATGGTTGCTTCTTTTCAAATATATACGCTCATATTTGCTATTACTTTGCATGAGCACATCAAGTTCAGCTGGAGAAAGAAATGGTGATCTCTTTTATAAGATATTGCCGTAGTCACTCGTAATATCTGCGCTCCATTGATAATGCCTTTTTATAATCCCGGTATACGCGCTTAACTTTGAGTTAGTCTACTCAAAGTTGATTGACCCAACTCAGATCAGCTGTTCTGTAACTGAAAACTCCGAGTTTTTAATCTCTCGGTAAATTAACTCAGAGTTCAAGTTTAAACTCAGAGTTGGTTGAACCTCCTTACTGAAACAGGCCCCAGGACCTCAAAAAGACTTTTCAAATGAAAATAAAGATACAAAACTATTATTTTCCTTTTTAAATGCATTTCTATTTGTGCAGTTCTATATTATATATAACACCAAAAACAAATTCATTGTATTAAAGTGTTTTGTTTTTGGTGCTGTTTTTCAGCTGGCATTGGCCCGCACGGAAACTGTACGCGCAGAAATCTGCAGTTCCCCATCTAGGGAACTTAAACACTGCGTCTAACCAGAACGCTAGGGGGAACACCTCTTTTATACGCGTCTTGAAGCACATGTGAAATCAATCTAATGTAATTAAGCAGGTGTCGTCAGACCAGAGTATAAAAGCCTGTACTGAGCATTCAGTATCAACTTCTTTGCTTTCAAAAAGCACGCACGTGAAAATACACCCTCTTTCTGTGAACTTTCATTACTGACTTGCATACACAAAATACAAAAAAAACTGACAATTTACTTTTTTATTTTGATATGGCAGAGAAAAACTTTAAACGTTGTGTGCCTCCATGCCCCCGCTTTATCACGGCTGGTGACTCACATGATTTGTGTTTAGAGTGTTTGGGAGAAGAGCATGCCCTGGCAGCATTTGAGAATGCTGACTGTGGACACTGTGACGCTCTCTCCCGTAAAGTGCTGCATAGTCGGAGGGAGTTCTTTAATAAAGCTCCCGTGGCGCATGCTCCTCGCGGTTCGGGTCCCGCTCGTGCTGAGGCTGATCGTTGACTTTGGTCGTGGGGTTCGCAGCTAGATCTGGTGGATGAGATGAAGACTGACTCTGTCCTTTCTCTTTCTGGATCCGTGAGATCTAATCCTCCTTCGGGAGCGTCAGAAGCATGCTCTGCGGTTTCTTCTTGCCGCAGCAGTAAATGCAAAGCGGGTCAGTGGAATATGAGGAGTTAGTGGAGGTGATTTCACGTGCTGCTGACAGGTTTGAAGTAATAGATTGACAGTCAGCACGTGAGCAGCAGCAGCTGCGTCTTACAGGATGAGAGAGAACTACCCAGAGTAGATCTTTGTCCCGAGCTACATGATGCGGTTTCTAAATCATGGAAAAATCCGTATTCAGCACGGTTAATGACACCAAAAACAGCTATTTATTCAGCAGTTTGTGGGCTAGGGGAAAAGGCATGTAAAGTAATGCCAATGATAGAAGAGGACTTAGCGCGTCGTCGTCATCCAGATCTAAAATCTGCAAGGGTCCTTCCTTTGTTGTCAAGACCATTAAGAGTAACATCGGGTCTAGTCGGCAAAGCATATATGACGGCTGGTCAGTCTGTTGGATGCCTGCACACCATATCAGGCTGACCTAATTAAAGAGTGCCTAGATGGTGGGGGAGCGACACCCGAACAGCTTCGAGAAGCTCTTCGGGCATCAGATCTAGCTTTAAGAGCTACTAAAGAGGCAGCCTCTAGTTTGGGGCGATCTATGGCTACCCTGGTGGCTACTGAGCGGCACCTCTGGCTGACACAAGCAGAAGTGTCAGAAACCGATAGAGCTATTTTTATGGACGCTCCAATATCGAGCTCAGGGCTCTTCAGGGACGCCGTCAATCGCGTCGCCGAATCCTTCGACAGAGTTAAAAAACGCTCTAGCTCCCTCGGGGACTTTCTCCCCCCAAGATCAAAAAGTCAGGGGGTTGTTAAAAGACAGCCCCAGCCGTCAACCAGCTCCTCATATCGTGAAGTGAAAAGGATAAAACGAAGTCCTGACGTGTTGGGAGTCAGGCTTCCCAGGGCCCCCCCTGGACACCGAGAGCACCATTCAGCGCTCTCACTGAACCAGGGTCCGTGGAGAAAGGGAGAGACCACCTCACCACTTATGTTGGTGGGGGGCTCTGTGTCCTGTGTCATTCCTCAGTGTCTGAGGGCATTGGGGGCCCCACCCCCTCTTCGGGGGGTCCAAGAACAACCAAAGGCCAGTCTCGAGAGGCTGGTACCCCTAGCACATTTTTTGGCAGCGTGGAAACACCTGCCGATGGTGTCCCAGTGGGTCCTGTTCACAGTGGAACATGGCTACAAAATACAGTTTTGTGCACGCCCACCTCGCTTCAACGGTATTACACCCACAATAGTGAAGCCAGAACAGGCTCTGGTTATGGAACAGGAAGTACTGGCCCTATTAAAAAAAGGCGCAATAGAGCGTGTTCTCCCACTCGACAGAGAGTCAGGGTTTTACAGCCGGTATTTTATAGTTTCCAAAAAGGATGGGGGATTGCGTCCCATATTAGAACTAAGAAATCTCAATCGGTCCGTTGGGGCCCTCAGCTTCAAGATGTTAACCATCAAAAACGTGGTGTCACAAATTCAGTCCGAGGATTGGTTCGTGACAATAGACCTAAAAGACGCATACTTCCATATTTCCATCCTTCCCCGACACAGGAAATACCTGAGGTTCGCTTTCGGGGGCAAAGCGTTCCAGTATTGGGTACTTCCATTCAGCCTAGCTCTGTTACCTCGAACCTTCACCAAAATAGTCGAAGCGGCACTAGCTCCCCTTCGTATGCAGGGTATACGTATCCTAAACTACATAGACGATTGGCTAATTCTAGCTCAGACTCACGATATGGCAGTTCGACATCGAGATGTCGTTCTTACCCATATCAGAAGGTTGGGGTTTAGGTTGAACACCGCAAAAAGTGTGCTTGTTCCAGCCAGGATGACCATTTTTTTAGGTGTGCTATGGGACTCCATGACGTTGCAAGCATGTTTGTCCCCGCCATGAAGCGATTCGATTCAGTCAGCCGTACACAGAGTCAAACTAGGCCATTTTCAGAGGTTGTTGGGTCTCATGGCAGCAGTAGCCAGCGTGATTCCGTTCGGTCTGCTGTACATGAGACCCCTTCAGTGGTGGCTCAAATCCAGGGGGTTTTCCCTCAAGGGGAATCCTTTCCGCATGATCAAGGTCTCGCGGCGCTGCCTTCGAGCCTTAAGTATGTGGAAAATGCCCTGGTTCCTGTCCCAGGGCCCAGTGTTGGGAGCTGTCTGTCATCGCGTCATGCTTATGACAGATGCTTCTCTAATGGGCTGGGGAGCAACCCTGAGGGGGCTTCCCGCAACGGGACGATGGGGAGAACATTATCGTTACTGGCACATAAACTGCCTGGAGATGATGGCTGTGTTTCTGGCCTTAAAACACTTTCTCCCAGATCTAAGGGGCCATCATGTTCTAGTCCGCACGAACAACACATTGGTGGTCGCTTACATCAACCATCAGGGGGGTCTGAAGTCTCGAATGGTATGCAAACTAGCACATCGGATCCTCCTGTGGGCCCAGAACAAAATCCTGTCCATCAGGGCAATGTATGTCCCGGGCCATCTGAACATGGGAGCAGATCTCCTGTCGAGGCAGGGGGTGAGATCCGGGGAATGGAAACTTCACCCCGAGGTGGTGGAGACCATTTGGGAAAGATAGGGAAAGCACAGGTAGACCTGTTTGCTTCCCAAGAGACCACACATTGCGTACTGTGGTTTTCTCTCTCGCATCCAGCCCCTCTGGGACTGGTTGCCATGGTTCAGACAAGGCCGAGGCTACGTCTGTATGCTTTTCCCCCGGTCGCTCTGCTCCCAGGAGTCCTGGAGAGGGTCCATCAAGACTGAGTACAGTTACTGCTGGTAGCCCCGGTTTGGCCTACCAGGATTTTTTTGCCCTGCTGGCGGGTCTCCCGTGGGAAATCCCCATCAGGAGGGACCTTCTGTCCCAGGCGGGAGAAATGATACTTCATCCCCTACCCGACCTGTGGAAACTGTGGGTGTGGCCTCTGAGGGGGCCCATCTCATAGAGTATGGACTGTCAAACGAGGTTGCTCAGACCATTCTAAGCTCCAGGGCTCCCTCCACAAGGAAGCTTTATGCCCTAAAATGGGCTCTTATTTCAGCTTGGTGCAGAGAACACCAGCTGAACCCAGTCAGCTGTCAGGTAGCCTCAGTGCTGGAATTTCTCCAAGATCGCCTGTCTGCTGGGCTAGCTGCATCCACTCTGAGAGTGTATGTGTCAGCTATAGCGGCCTACCGTTCTCCCCTAGATGATGAGTCACTAGGACAGGATCCGCTAATTCGTTGCTTCCTTTGTGGAGCCATAAGGCTAAGGCCTGTCAGCACACACAGAGTACTGACATGCGATTTAACATTGGTGCTCGAGGGCATCTCTGTTCCCCCATTTGAGCCACTGCAGGAGGCGTCAGATAAGTTTCTGACACTAAAAACAGCTTTCTTATTAGCTATTTCTTCCTTAAAAAGGGTTGTTGACCTCCAGGCTTTGTCGGTTGCACCTTCATTTCTGGAGTTTGCTCCAGGCATGTCTAAAGCCTTTCTCTATCCCAGACGGGGGTACGTGCCTAAGGTGCCCACTCATGTGGTGAGACCTGCTGTGCTACAGGCCTTTCACCCGCCCCCAATTCAGTCGTCGGACCAAGAGAAGTTAAACTTACTCTGCCCAGTTAGGGCTCTGAATACATATGTTAACTGGGTTATCAACTGGAGAAAGAGTGAACAGTTACTGGTCTGCTTCGAACCCTCAAAAAGGGAGAGTCCGGCGAATAAGCAGACAATAAGTAATTTTATAGTTGAGACTATCTCAATTACCTATCAGGGTGCTGGACGCCCCTACATTTGTTAAGGCCCACTCCACAAGGGCTGTAGGGAACTCCAAAGCTTCTATTTCGGGCTCAGCCGATTTGAACCCATCGAGTTTATGTATAGTATAACTTGTGTAAATGTTTTAGATGGCTGACGTGAAATTGGGGTCCGTTCTACGTACGTCGCTAATTACATCCGAGCAGGGCCGGCCCAAGCCTTCAGGGGGCCCCTAAGCAGGATGTTATTTGGGACCCTTTGGTGCAAACAATATGACAAATTATCATCAATCCTTGATAATTCGCACACTACAATTTAAAACACACATTATCGATTTTATTCACTGTAGCTGTGTTGCTTACATCATAAAATATATGTTTTAAGACAATCCTAAATATTATTCTGCAGAAACAACTTGCTATTGATCCAACTTTTTATATGACTACTTGCCACAAATCTAAATAATTAGACACAAAACATTAATATGGGCTGGCAGAAACAACAGCAGCTGGAAGTAGCCAATAACATACTTATTTTTATTATTATTCAGGCACAAGACGCTGCCAAACAGTCAAACATAGTGACAATAAAGATACATTTTTAAAAATTGGATATAAATGTTAATACTGAAAAAAATTCATAATGTATTTTGTAGTTTAAATAACTTAAAACATCTAATTTAAATTAATCAAATTAAATCAGGAAGCATTTTCTAGAAATACTTGCATATAAATCTAATTAGTAAATATGTACAAAAAAATTTTCAGTTTTCAGAAATAATTCTAAATTAAGTGATTTTTTTAAAAAAAAAATTTGCAAAAAAAATTAATCTGCCAATGAGATAAGTAAAATAATCTTATTAAAAACCTAAAACAATATTTTTTATTTACCCTAATTGACAGATTGAGCTTTTTTAATGAAAAATTTACATAATTTTGACTAAAAATCCTTCTAGAAAATGTTTATTGGTTTAGGAATTTTTTAGATATTTGGACTAAAAATCACACAAACTATAAGAAAGAAAATAATTTTTGCAGTGTATTTACCAACTGTCAGTTGTATAAATCAGAAGCTTATTTTTTAATCGCCAAGTTCATGAAAAAGCATTTTGCTGCTGTTCTGGGCACTGCTGCTTCAATCACGATATCAATGATTCTGCGATATATTGATAGATCACTAGAAAACCAGCCATAATATATCACAATTTTGGTAAATGAAGGGGAAAAATGCATAAAAAATTAATGATGAATTTCTTTTATAAACACGCATTTATAGAATTGCAACAATGTAAAACAAGCGCACATCTGTCAAACAAGCTTAAAAATGCTGATGTGCAGAGAGGAGTTTATGACTGAAGAGAGCACATCTCTAGCACACCAGCAAAATCTCAATTTAGTGGAATATGCATTTAAGAATAAAAACTGCCAAAATAGTAATTTATTGCTTTCTAATTTTCTGTAAACTTAAAACACTTATTACAACTTGACCAACTAATTTTATGTAAACATGGAAACTTTTTATGCTTAGCCCTGGTTTATTTTTAATAAAAAAAATATGTATTCCCAATATTTTTTCAACTGATCAGAATGCTCTGAGAGGTGAGCACAGACTCCTTTGAGCACGTATGTTTTCAGCAGTGGAGAACATTAGTTATTTACTCATCTATTTAAGTTTTTTAATTCCCCTAATATTTTTTTTGCCAAAATACCATCTACATGACTTTGACAAGGTCTGTAAGAGTCAAATAAACGCAAGGCCCTTCTAATTAAATGTTCGTGTCCTATGGATATCTTTATATATTTTGGCAGAGTTAAAAAGTTTGAGCACATAAGAAGTTGCACTGGCCGTGGGCACGCACGCACGAGCGAGCGATAGAGCGAAGTGAAAGCGTGTCTGTTAGAAAGAAACTAGTGGCAAATTCGGGGTAGCTGGATGTCTGAAACACACAAATACATTGGCCCAGCTTGGACAGAAGAAAGTGTCTGTATGCCTGAGATTTTCACCTTTGCAATGGCTCATCTGTCAGTGGTTTACATGACGCTGGTGTATGTCTAATGATCCACCATTACAGGAAGCGCCACCTGGTGGTGGCTGGGTGTACTGTAGCTAAAGCAGTTATCTGCTGCAGTCAGTGTGGAAAACTGATTAATTAAATTAGATCTTTTGTAAATTTAGGTAAATATCTTGGCGCCTGAGTATGTATTGTGGTCAGAAATAACACTTTAAATGGGCATATATTTTGTCCCACCATTAATCCACAACTCATCAAACTAAAACGAAAGTCACACAGTAATTTCAATCACTCTTGGAGGCCCCCTGGTGGCCAAGGGGCCTTAAGCAGCCGCTTAGTTCGCTTATGCCTTGGGCCGGCTCTGCATCCGAGATCAAAATACACATCCAAGATGATATAATCCCGCTAATCATTATCTGGCTAATTAGGTTCTTCGAACACACCGGTTGTTGCTGATTAGTATGGCTGGATTGAATGATCTGAGGGGGCTGGGAAAAAGTAGCAGAAAAATTGAATGCGTAAGTAATAAATGTGCTAGAGGTTAATACTCTTACAATCATTTGTGATAATGACATTTAGACTGTTTTATTTAATTAGAGCCACTACGGGACCCAAAAGAACATGGGAGCAAGTAAACGTGAAATACAAAAACGTTCTACAAAATATTAAATACATTTTCTATTCATTTTCTATTTCTATTCGCACATAGAAATAAAGTTTTTTTTTTTCCTTTTCATTTTTCCCTCCATCAGCAAGGAGGAAAAGGTGTGAAAAAAAAAAACGGGCGGTGGTCCTGCAGAAGAGCTTGCCCTTGGTTTTAATGCAAACAGGCTAATTGTTCAGGGCATACCAGGGGGCAGCTCTTCCCTAGAGCTACAGCCAGGCACCAGTAAGGGCACCACAGTCATCACTGGTAAGGAGGATTTGAATTATGTTTCTACATTGCAGTTTGTAATCTAAATGTCATTTATACAAATTTTAAAATGGTATATTAAATAGTTTTGAATTGCATTGACATAAAGAAAGATAGCTAAACTTGCTTGTATAGTTGTTAGATTTATGTTTCTGTGTAGCTCATTATGCTGTATTTCTTTATTTTATCTGTGAAGTTTCTAATGATACACCTACACTTGTATCTATTCCATTTGAAGTTGTGGCAGAAGTGATAAGTGGACTGATGCTAGGCTACATTTTTAAACAATATTTCAATCAGTAATTAAGACTCATGCCAACCACTTCATGCATATATTTATATCTTTTTTCCTCAATGCACAGAACAGTGAGGAGACTCTTTCGGATGAGTGTTTTGAGGAATTTACTGTAAGTGCATAATCAAACGATGTCTCCAATCAGTGTGTATGTGTAATTATTTTTTTTTCTCTGCAGGAGTCCATGCCTTCCAAGAGGCCTTTTGACCGGCACAGTGATAAAGAGGTAGACTGTACAGCAGTTTTGATAAAAAAAAAATTAAGTGTCTGGTTATGTATTTAATTTTAACTCTCCAAATGGCACAGGGTGACATTCGTTCTCTATATAAGAGGAGCCTCCAACATAAAGTGGAGTATTTAGAACTTAAAAAACAAAAACTACGTGGAGAAATTGAGATGCAGCAACTAATGAAAACAAAAATGGAGCTAGAAATACAATTGTTGCAAAAAGAACTTCAGAGTAAGTACTAAAACAACATTTTCACACTTGGCCACTACTCTTAACCTTTCATAATATTTCTCTCTTTGCAGGCAAAAGATGACTACTTTGATATTACTTGTGTGTGTGTAAATATATATATATTTTTTCCCCATGACTTACCTGCACATTTATACCGTGAACCCCTTTTCGGTTCACAAAATCTCCTTCATTAGGGCCAGGGGGGGCCTTGATTTGAATGTGTGTGCAGTCTATGGCACCAATCACATTAGGGAAGCCTGGGGCACAATCAAATTTATTTAGGCGTGGACATACTAACACCATCTTTATTAGTAATTTCTAAATATAAAGTACCTGCAATGGCGAGGAAACTTTGTTTCACCACTTGTGGTCTTAAGTGGCTAGGAAATACAATAACACTTCCTAAAATCTGCTTTAGTGCCAGATAAACTTTGCGAATAGCACGGCAGACAGCACTTTTGGACAAATTCTCTGCATCCCCAATGGTATAAAGAAAAGTGCCATTCGCAAAGTATCTTAACGCGATACACACGGTTTGTGTTGATGTTAAAGCCTGACTCCGACGGGTCAAACTTTTAATATGAAGATCCAACAAATTTACTATGTACATGATACCCTCACATAAAAAACGATATCGCTCAAAAAGTATATGATCCTGCTGTGCTAAAGGATCATTTCTCTGTTTCAAGACACGGTTAACTCTAAAAGCCCATCGTATTATTAGCGCACCTTCTGCAACAGGTTGCTCTCTTAAAAACGGACAAGACATGGCTGCAAATGCAACAGATTTCCTGAATCAGTTGCGCTTAAAAAGCCACTATCTAATCCTGTTTACATGAAATAAGCCTGCTTCCGACCAGGCTTGAGTTGCCAGACCTGTTGCTATGACAGTAACTCTCGGAAGACTTTTGAAGAACGAAATGATCCTGGATCGAGTCAAATTGTCTATCCAAATCCAGCTAACTGAGTAATCCACGTACGAAGAACAGACCCCTGATGTTTCAAACCAGTGTCGGGATCATGAAGCGCAGGTGACCAAGGCGATTAGAAAAACTCAGGTCATGTGATTTAAAGTGTTTCGAAACACCTTGTCACGTAAGTAAAGCGCTCCGAGATCAGATGATGACGATCAGTCGATTCAGCTGGTGCAGCATCTGATGAGCGACTGCTGGAGCTGCGATGATGACACCAATATTACATGACTGGCCGAATTTACCGTGACAACAACCACGTGTGTTTCGGGACAACTTCCTATTCACAAATTTCAAAACAATCAATTAACTTTTTATACCATCTCTATCATGGTTATTAAAAGACTACAAATATTTTACTGCAGTAAACATCTTTTGTTAAATAATTTTGTTTATAAAGAAATCCAATAATTAAACAATTTTTTTTAACAACTACAAAACATGTGACTTAGCGTTGCCTGGGTTTGATTGCATCTATCAAACAGTGAGTGTATAGAAGGGAACATCTTAAGAGCTTTAATTTAAACAAGTGGAGTCAGTGCAGAATCTTAAATTGTATTAAACCATGCCTAATACACAAAGAACTAGAATAAACTTGTTCTTGTGCTTCCTCCCATTGCCAGTTTTCAATTTCTGCTCCAAGATCCTCTTCCCAAGCTATTTTGAAATGCTTGATTAAAACATCACATCTAAAAGCTGATTTATACTTCTGCGTCAAGCGTTGACGCATAGCCATTTGTCGGCGTCGCTGACGTGCACATCTCAAAAAATTTAACTACACGTCGCAACGACACATAGCGCAAGCTCTGTGATTGGTTGGCTTGGTAGCGCTGACGAGTCTGGGCCGGAACGAGAGCCGTGCGAGCCTGATGGAGCGATATTTTACAAGTTTGGAGTTCCATGAAGGAGCTCCGGATAAAAAGCTATGTTTTGTTTTTACCTCATAGTTAAAGTTGTTGCACGTCTGCCGGTTCCTGCCTCAAAATTAACGAGTTTGAGACACTTTTACATTCAGGAAGCGTTCAGAAAAAACAAAACACCAGTGAAGAAACTCGACACAGAGGAACAGTAATACCTCACTGCCAACTAGCGTTTCAGAAGTGTTAATGCAAACCAACAGCGACAGCGTGCAGAAGTATAAATGCACAGCTACACGCGTTGCATTGCATGGTTACACCAGTCACTTGATGCAGAAGTACAAACCAGGCTTAACAGAAATCATTTAATATATATAATTAAAATCGCTCCTTTCACAAATGGATTCTATAGAAACAAAGTTTCCACCAGGGATGATCAGTTGGTGGTTCAGTAGGAAATTATATAAATTCTTTTGGGCAAAACTGAAAGCTTGTAGATATTTGAAAAAAATGGATACTCTGCAGACAAATGTCTGCTGTAATTGTTGAAACTTTGAAACACGCTTATCAATGAAAAGATCTTTAAAGGAGTGTATTCTTTAATTTGACCAGACCAGAAATAGAGAGTCAGTTGAGAAGAGGTAAATGAATGATTCTCAGTCAGTAGGCTTAAGACAGAACATGTTTACCACTTAAAGTGTTTTCTAACCGGTTTTCAAATTTTAGATGAATTTGAAATGACTGGATTGTTTAATCAAGATGTCAGAGAAGCAGATAAAGCAGAGTAAAATAAAGCTGACCAAGAAGAAGTGGAACATGACTTATTTTCTATGTCCATGTTCTTTTATTTTAAAAGAAAGTCCTCTTATATTACATGCCCAATAATACAACTGAAAATGTGGTAAACTCATCCCTCCTTTCATTATAAATCTCTCTATTACGTGTTCATGATGTTAAAGTGGGATGCTGTAACATTTAAGTGAGACAGGTGTAATGTGTGCAACAGATCAAGAATAGGCAAGGATCAGTTACTCTTATTTAAGCTTTTTATTCAATAATTGAAACATGTAACAATAATAAATGGGGGTAAGAAAATAAACATTCATAATTACTATCTTTAAACAAAAACAACGAGTGTAAGCCAAATCAAAGAAATTAACAAAACAATCAATCCTTAAATCTAATGTCTAAACTAGGCGTCAAAAAGAAACACAAATAAAAACCGAGATCTTCAGTGTATACGACACCCGAACTAAACTAATTAAACTACAAAACTGAAAATAATCTAACAAAACATCAATCTAAACTAAAACAAAACAAACCGGATAAGTCCGTCAAAGCTTAGTTTAGAATCACACAACAACCATCATATTATGTTACTTAAAGCCAACGAAGTTCAACAAGTAAACTTGAACTATCACAGTAACTGAGATAATTCACAATATAGACGACGCATTTGCACAAACAAATTGCCTGAAGCACAAAGGGTACGCCGAGGCAGAGCGCAAACCACACACTGGTCTGACAGGGCTTTAAACCCTTGCAGCTCATCCTGGGATAGGTGGAACCGGAGAGCGTCATAATGATGATGGACAGAATAATAAACCAATAAGAAACCTAGGGGTTGAGCAAACGGAGAGGAGGGTGAAAAAAAAAAGACAGAAAGAAAACATAAATCATAACGCTGTAAAAATCTTCTTGCTTCTGTTGGACTTCAAAGGGTCCAGAGCATGTTCAAAAATAGGTTCGGAGTCAATCTGTCAAAAATTATAAGTTTTATTTGCTCAAGCAGGAAAGAAACCAAAAGCAATACACTGCACAGGAGAGGTTCGACTCTGAACTCTCTTTCAGAGACACATCCTTTTTATACCACCGTTGTTTGTCTTCCGTGCATCTTCTCTTAACAGTTTACCCTTTTAAGGCAAATGTTTCCTCATAGCACACACACTGCTCATACACACAGCTCATACATCCTGTCATTCTCAAAACTATCTGCCCTATCTATGCACCCTTGCGACACTTCTCTGTTTTGTGCATGGGATTTGCAGCACTTAGCAGTTTGCAACACTTCTGACAGTTTCACAATAATTACCACTTTATTGGTTAATTGTTTAAGCCTTCTTATGCATGGAAAACTTGTAAAAAATTTATTTCAACTGAAAAACACCACACTTCTAGGATTTTTTTATTCCAAATATATTGGGTGTATAATCCAATGTATAATCATTCTGTCTATAAAAAAAATTATTTGTTAATATATACTGGGATACATTGGAAAAGAAAAAGATATTTGGACAAAATAGTCATTTTTACCGTGTCAATACAGCCAGATAACGAAAGAGGAAGATTGGTCCATTTTTTAAAGAGTCGTTCTGTTTTCATATTGTTTTTCTAAAAACTTAAAAATGTTTAGTAATGGTAATTCCTAGATATTTAAATGAATTTATTACTTTAAAAGAAAAAGTTGAAAATGATTCTAATTGATCTTTAGGGCTTATTGGATATATAACACTCTTGAAAAAGTGTATCTTAAATCCTGAGATTTTGACAAATTGATCAAAAATTGACATGATGGCTGATATTGATTGTAGGGGGTTGGAAATATATACTAAAAGGTCATCCACATAAAGTGACACTTTGTGTTTTTTTCCCGCCCTCATTATTCCCCTGTAGGCCATAGCTGCACATAAAGTTATTGCAAAAGGCTCTATTGCCAAAGCGAATAGAAGGGAGGACAGAGGACAACCCTGTCTCGTAGATTGACCCAATGGAAAATAACTAGAACTGTTATTGTTTGTTTGCACAGAGGCTTGTGGATGGACATATAGTTACTTTATAACTAATTTTTAATAGTTTTCTGATATGAAAAAATAAATGATGATTCTTAATGAATCCTGTTTGGTCTGTGGAGATCACTGTGGGAAGAATTTTCTCAAGGCGAGTGACTAGAACCTTTGCCAAAATTTTCTGGCCCACATCAAGAAGATTGATTGGCCTATAGGAACCAGGGTCTAGTGGATCTTTGTCTGCTTTGTGAATGAAAGAAAAATTAGCCTGGTAGAATGTTGGCCGTAATTAGCCCTTATCAAATGATTCATTAAAAGCATCTAGAAGCATTGACAAAATTTGATCACTAAAATGTTGATAAAATTCAGTTGTAAAGCCAACCGGGCCCAAGGCCTTAGAATGTTGCATGTTGGTTATAGCTTGTCTTATTTCCTCACTTGTCAGTGTCTGTTCTAAAGAATTTTTTGTATTCTGTGTCTACAGAGGGTCTATTAAGTGATTCTAGAAATTGGGTTATATCTGTAATATAATTTGACATAAAAGCTTTTAAAATATTATTTATTTCTAACAGATCGAATACAACTTGTCCTGGATCATTTTTAATTTCCATTATCGTTCTTGATGCTGCTTTCTCCTTAATTTGCCAAGCTAGAAGTTTACCTGCTCTCTCTCTCCATGTTCATAATATGTGGCTTTTGCCTATATCAAACGATTTTTTGTTTCTGTAGTGGATAATTTAAATTCTGACAGTAGAGAGAGCCTTTCCTTATATAATTCTGCTGTTTCCTAATCAAGGCACTGTAAGAAATAGTTTGTCTACGCATATGTTTTATATGCCTCCCAAATTGTAGATTTGTAGACATGTGTTGTGTTGGTCTGTAAGTATAATCTTATTTGAGCCTTGGTTTGATCTATAAAATTAGTTTCTGCAAACAAGTTATTGTCAAATCTCCATTTAATCACGTCATATTTGGACTCCAACTTTATCTTAAGAATTAAAGGACTATGGTTCGATATTACTATTGCGTCATAATCAAAATGTGTTACCACTGGCAAAAGTTTGTGATCTAATAAAAAATATTCTGTTTTTAGAAAATGTATAATGAACGGGCGAAAAATATTAATATTTTTGTTGGTTTGAAAAAAGCTCACATATGTATAATGAATTTTAAGTTGTTTAATTGTTTTGTCTTTGACAAGTTAAGTTGTTTAAATGATATTATTCAGCGGGCCGGCAGCAACCCGGAAGAGCAACGTCAGCGCTTTCGCTCCATGGAGCTGGAGGAAAGCGGCCGGCCCTTTGTGTTTGCTCAGCAGCTCCGTGGTGCCTGCCGCAGATGGCCGGTGCAGAATGGCCGAACTACAGCCCAGCTAATGGATGCCGTGGTGCTGGAGCAGTTCATCACCCGCCTCCCCTCCCGAACATCGGAATGGGTCCAGTGCCACCGGCCGAACGATCTTGAGACGGCCATCCAGCTATCGGAGGATCACCTGGTGGCGAGGTCCGGGGTCGGCGAGATAACCTCTCTCTTCTCCCCCTCTTTCTCTGTCTCTCTCTCTCTCCCGTCCTCTTCCCAGGCCCAGAGTGCGAAGACCGCCCACACCAGCACCCAGACAGCAGTGCACAAAGGCGGATCCGCAGCCGGTCTCGCTGAAGGGGTGCACCTATCAGGACGGAGGGGTGGAGTTTTGACCCCAGGCTGCTTATAAAATAAAATTTCCCAGTGTAAAGACTTTCCCCGGGAGCAGTCGCGTGATGATACGCTAAAACATGCATTCGAAAGAGTGCAGGTTATTGATGGGAAAATCCTCCAGCCTGATCGACCCCTCTCCTATCCGTATTTTGCGGTTATCAATAAAAGGGTGTATCGAGTGACCCAAGACACTCAGACAAAAAAAGATACAACCCAGCTATTAGTACCAAAGAGCTGCCAGGAAATGCTTTTTTAGTCGGCTCATTCTAATCCTATGGCCGGACATTTAGGTCAGGCGGCCACACTAAATCGCCTCATAACCCGATTCTTTTGGCCGACAGCAGATGGTGCGCTGCGTGCCGTGAATGTCAGCTGGTAAATCCACCGGCCACCCCAAAAGCGGCGTTGCGTCCTTTACCAATTATGGAGATCCCCTTCGAGAGAATTGGTATGGATCTCATCGGGCCATTGGAGCAATCCGCACGCGGGCACCGGTTTGCATTAGTTCTGGTGGATTATGCAACCCGATACCCGGAAGCAGTCACACTCTGTAATATCTTAGCAAAGAGCGTTGCGAAGGCGCTGTTTCGGATAATCTCCCGAGTGGGAATTCCCAAGGAGATTCTCACTGATCAAGGCACCGCATTCATGTCACGCACGATGCGCGAGCTTTACAGATTATTGGGCATTAAATCTATTCGCACCAGCGTCTATCACCCACAAACAGATGGGCTGGTGGAAAGATTTAATCGCACGCTTAAATCAATGATCCATAAATTCGTTCACGAGGACGCGAAAAATTGGGATAAGTGGTTGGAGCCTTTATTATTTGCTGTGCGGTAGGTTCCCCAAGCCTCCACGGGGTTTTCCCCCTTTGAGCTTCTCTACGGCAGACAGCCCAGAGGGGTTTTGGATGTTGTTAGAGAGGCTTGGGAGGACAGGCCTTCTAAAAGTAAAAATGAAATTCAATATATCCTGGACCTTAGAGCAAAACTCCACACACTGGGGCGGCTCTCTACAGAGAATTTGCTTAAGGCCCAGGATGACCAACGCCGGCGATATGATAAAGGCACTAAACTCCGTAAATTTTCACAGGGAGATAAAGTACTTGTACTGCTACCCACTTCCAGCTCTAAATTACTCGCCAAGTGGCAAGGGCCGTTTGTGGTCACACGACGAGTCAGTGATCTCGATTACAAGGTGGTTTGTTCGGACAGGGCTGACTCGCGTCAGATTTATCACGTTAATCTGCTTAAGCAGTGGAGGGAGCCGGAGGACGTGGCGCTGGCTACGCTTGTTACTAACGAGGATGACCTGGGGCCGGAGAGTTCCGGCCGGGAACGGCCGAGCCCTCTGGTCACTGGGGGCGATCATCTCTCAGCGAGCCAGCTCCTTGACATCCGGCACCTCCAACGTAAGTACTCTGATGTGTTTTCGCCCCTGCCCGGTCGTACTAACCTGATCCAGCACCATATTGAGACTGAACCGGGCGTGGTCGTTAGGACCCGGCCGTATCGCCTACCTGAACACAAGAAAAAAGTGATTCAGGAAGAATTGAGTAATATGTTGAAAATGGGAGTAGTAGAAGAATAACACAGCAACTGGGCCAGCCCGATTGTCTTGGTACCTAAGACGGACGGCTCGGTCCGGTTCTGTGTGGATTATCGCAAGGTAAATGCTGTGTCGAAATTCGTCGCTTATCCATGCTATTGACGAGTTGCTCGACCGGTTGGGTGCTGCTCAATATTACTTGGCATTGGATTTAACGAAGGGCTATTGGCAGATCCTCTTATCTCCAATATCCCGCGAAAAAACAGCCTTCACTACGGCGTTTGGATTACACCAATTTGTGACGCTTCCGTTCGGGCTGTTCGGGGCACCGGCGACGTTTCAGCGCCTAATGGACAAAATACTCGGCCCTCACACAGCATATGCCGCTGCTTATCTAGATGATCTCATCATTTACAGTAATGACTGGCAGCAACATATGCAACATCTGAGGGCAGTATTGTCGGCGCTGAGACGGGCCGGGCTCACGGCCAACCCACGGAAGTGCGCAATTGGGCGAGTGGAGGTAAGGTATCTGATCTTCCACTTGGGTCACGGGCAGGTGCAGCCCCAAATTGATAAGACTGCAGCTATTGCAACCTGTCTAAGACCTAAGACCAAAAAGGAGGTGAGACAGTTTTTGGGGCTGGCAAGATATTATAGGCGTTTTGTTCCTAATTATTTGGCCCTTGTCAGCTCATTAACCGATCTTACTAAAAAGGAGGGACCGGATACCGTCCAATGGTCGGAGCAGTGCCAACAGGCCTTCTTAAAGGTAAAATCTATACTTTGCAGGGGGGCCGCTATTGCACGCTCCTGACTTTGCTCTCCCCTTTGTTTTACAGACGGACGCATCCGATCGGGGACTGGGGGTGGTTCTCTCGCAGGAGGTGGCGGGAGTGGAACGGCCGGTGCTGTACATTAGCCACAAACTCAACAAGAGTGAGGCTAAGTACAGCACCATAGAGAAGGAGTGCCTGGCGATCAGGTGGGCCGTTCTCACTCTCTGCTATTACCTCCTGGGTAGGGAATTCGTCCTCTGTTCAGATCACGCTCCTCTCCAGTGGCTTCTGTGCATGAAGGATACCAATGCACGGATCACCCGTTGGTATCTAGCTTTACAGCCTTTTAAGTTCAAGGTGATCCACAGGCCTGGTGCACAAATGGCTGTAGCCAGACTTCCTCTAGAGGGAGTGGGGGCGGGGGGTGGAGGGCTGCAGGCCGGACGGCTCCCTGGCCTGAGGTGGGCGGTGGGGGTATGTGGGGAGGTAAGCGTGATCGAACACCCAATAAGGGGGGAGAGCATGCTAGGAGCCCGGCGGCTAATCAGCAGGTCAATCAGAAATGATAAATAACACCTGTCTTTCCAGTGATTGGGCCGTAGAGACTCCCTTCTTAAGTAGAATGGGAGGAGCAGTCGGGAGAGAGGAGAGAACACACACACACACACGCACACACACACACTGCTACATGTGTGGTGGCATTTAAAAATTAATAAAACCATTTGCTTACCTGAATCGCCGACCCTGTCTTCTTCTTCCCTCAACAACAACGAACTATATTACAGTGTTGTTTTGGGTAGCAGAGTTCAAAACACAAATCTGAGTGATCATTGCTACTATATTTTAGATTCTCTGAAAACACTGAAAAGGAAAGCTCAAGTGTTAAAGGAAAAGCTATATGTAAATCGTAAAAAGCTTAGGTTGAGATGTCAAGAAACAAGGAGGCTAAAGTCAAGAGTTACTTCCTTGAAATGTCTAATTAGCAAGGTTCAAAAGAAACTTTTAATTTCAACTGAATGTGCCTCTCTTCTTGAAACTCTGGCTGATGTTCCGCAGGAGATTTTTCATAGAATCCAAAGGAAGAAAAAGTCTATTTTGTGAAAGCATGAAGCAATTTGCAACTACACTGCACTTTTACTCTCTAAAGGCCTATGACTTTGTGAGAGAGAAGTTTCTCTTGGCTTTGCCTCATCCTCAGACCATACGAAAATGGTATAGTAGCATCTCTGCAGATCCTGGATTTACTGTTGCTTCATTCGCAGCTTTAAATAGTCATGTTGCGGAGCAGAAGAAAATTGGAAAGGATACAGTTTGCTCATTGATGATGGACGAAATGTACATTTATAAGCAAACTAAGTTTGGTGGGGACCAAATTCATGGCTACGTTGATATCGGTGGTGGTGAGATCGAAAATGTAGTTGCAACACAAGCACTGATCCTTATGGTTGTTGCAATCAATGGCTCTTGGAAAATTCCCATTGCTTACTTTCTCATCAACAGCATGACAGGACCAGAAAGAGCAAATATTATCCGAGAGAGCCTTGTAAGGCTTCATGCTGTTGGAGTTAGGATTGTCTCTTTGACATGTGATGGACCCTCCCAAAATTTAGCAATAATCAGGGAGCTTGGTGCTAGCTTGGACATCATGAATATGAGACCTTACTTTCATCATCCTGAAGAAAGCACACAAAAAGTCCATGTGCTTTTGGATCCATGCCACATGCTCAGGCTGCTTCTGAATGTGTTCTCAACAGTACAGGTTCTTTTTAGAGAAGATGGCCAACAGATAAGGTGGTGTTACATTGAGGAGCTCCACAAACTTCAGGAGAAAGAAGGCTTGTGTCTTGGAATGGCGCATATTCAGTGGCATAATCAAAAAATGAAGGTCAATCTTGCAGCCCAGCTCTTCAGCAGCAGTGTTGCCGATGCCCTTGAGTACTGTGAGCAAAAGCTAAAGTATTCCCAGTTTTCTGGTTGTGCAGCCACAGTTCATTTCCTGCACACAATTGATGCAGCCTTTGATGTCCTTAACAGCCGCAACCCACTTGGCAAAGGGCACAAAGCACCAATCGAGCCAACTACTAAACATAGAGCAACAGTTGTTTTAAAAGAAACAGAATCACTTCTCCATGGCCTCAGTATAAAAGGTAAAGACAACTCACTTGTACATGTGTATTCCCTGCAAAAAAGTACACCCATCTATGGTTTCATTGCTTGTGGCAGAAGTGTGATGGGCATCTATGAAGACCTGGTAGAGCAGCCAGCTGCCTCATGCAGATACCTTCTGACCTACAAACTCAGTCAGGACCATTTGGAATTGTTTTTTTCTGCTGTCAGAGCAAGAGGAGGATATAACAACAACCCCAATGTAAGGCAGTTCCGAGGAGCATACAAACCTTGTAAGTCTCCTTGTAAGGCACCACGTGAAAAGGGGCACAGGCAACTGTCTCCTTCGTGACAACACAACCATTCTTGAACCTACTACTGCAGCTCTAAACATCGCTCGCCGGGTGGATGTGGAGCCTGTGGAAGTGGTTGTGCCTGAGGAGGACTCCCTCTCTGACCTTTCAGATGTTGACAATCTGTCTGAGTACAAGAAAGCAGCAATCTCTTATATCACAGGCTATATTGTGAAAAAGATGAAAGAGAAGGTTACTGGCATGCCTTGCTTACAAGCATTGACTTCAGAGAACTTGGTGCATCCATTCCTTACTTTAAAGGACAGAGGTGGCTTACAGAAACCATCTCCAGACATCACTGTAGTTTGCCAAGCAACAGAAAAATGCTTTCAGCAGCTTCTAAAAGCCAATGGGGGAAGGCCTCGGCCTGGAAGAGGAACAACAGCAGCTATTGTTCTGAGAAGAATCTCTTCCCTCAGCTGCACAGTCACATGTTTGATATTTGTGTTGAATCTTACCATGTCCATGTGCTGGTGAAGATGGCTGCTGCATGGTATTGCAAAGTTAGATTAAACCATATAGCAAGACGTGAGACAGATAAAATTAAAGAGGGAAAAGTAGTCCGCAAAAAACTCACAAAATTAATACATTTTTATGGTGATTAATGAAAAGGTAGTTGGTCATTTCTGTCTATGTTTGTATACATGTGTGTTTGGATTTATGCAGATATGGATGTTTGTATGTATGTTTCTGTGTATGGATGTAGATATTTTTGTTTGTGTGTATGTTTGTGTATATATTTTTATGTTTGTGTGTATGTACAGTATGTGTTTATATATGTTTGTGTGTATGTATGTGTATATATATTTATGTTTGTGTATGGATAGATGTGTATATCGATGTATAAATATATACTTGTTTGTTTTTTATGTCTATGTGTATAGATATATGTATGGTTGTTTGTTTTTGCATGCATGTATATATTTCTGTGCATGTATGTATATATTTCTGTGTGTGTGTGTGTGTGTGTGTGTGTGCGCGCGCGTGCAGCATTATTTTCTATGTGTGTCAGAAAGTGGCCAATTCACTTTTTGTTGTTGTAATTTTTTCACTTTGTATGTGGAGATTGGTTCTGAAACTACCTCTCTTTGAGTAACATTGTAAATGTTACTCGGAGCCTGCATGAATCGGGCCCAAGTAACATTCAATAGCCGCATTTCCACTATCGGGCCAGTGCGAGCCAGGGCTTTAATCGGGCCGGGCCGGGCCAATAGCCCGGGAGGTTGAGAAATGAGGCTAAAATCATGTCGCGTTTCCACTGGCGGGCTGATAGCTCACAGCGCGTCACGCAAACACCGCCCACGTTACGTCCCCGAATCAAACGTCACACAACCCGCGCACTTGAGCGGGAATGAGGCAGACAAAGCACACCATAGAATCATCACGAAAAGAAACCATTAAAATGAAGACAACCAAAACAAACAAATGACACGTTACTGTACAGCAGTACATGAAATGTCTTTACCCACAGACCTGTGTATTTCCATTCATTACATTTGTTTACTCGCCGACCGACTGCATTGTGCATGGAGTGCTCTCGCCAAACTCAGGGACCCATTACAGTGAGCGCACACATCCATAATATAAAGCCACAGAAATTCTCCTTTATAACTCGATATGGCATGTATTTTTTAACATCCTCGTTTTGATAGAAGTCGTGTAAAGTTTTCAGCACAAGAGCGAGTAGCCTAATAAAATATAGCCATATTTGTTGCGCTCGGCAGCTATTCACTAAAACTCTTCATTTAAAGTTTCATTTATAAATTTAACCACGTCATACAAAAACATAAACAGTTGTTTGAGGATATAGAACACATTTTGTGTTTGGGCTTTCCCCCGATGCGTTTAAAGCAGCGAGTGCTGCGCAGGACTGGGTGACAGAAAAAAAGGTATAGGCTAGATTCTGCTTTCACTCACCCAAATATTGCTCTGTTTGCGCGATTTGATTAATATCATCGTGTCCAAATACTTTATAAATATTTACTTATATAAATATTTACTTTATATAAATATTTCAAACCTTCTCCGGTGTTTATTGTTTTTAGAAAATATCGAAAATCTTTTTTTTTTTCAGACAGGTCTTTGTAAAATGAAAGTTAGGCTATATATGGCTTTAAAACGGTTTGATTTATGTATTGTATATAGGCTACCTACATTGTTATAGCTAGCTTTTGTTTATTTTATATTGGTTTATTTATTTAATGCGATTTTATTATATCTGATATTTGTAATTCTTTAAATTTTATTTCAATATAGCTTAGGCTATTTTATCAAGATATGACACTATATTGTTTAAAGTCTACGAAAGTAGGCACGTATTTTGTTAAGTTTTATGTCTTTCTGTTGTATTTATATTGTGTATTATCTCCAAAATAAATGAAGAAAAAAGCCGCTCGCGGCATAACAGAGCTGTGAAGGAGCGCTCTTGCCCGGTCTCACACACACACACATACAGGAATCTAAACGCGCACAAACAAACATTTTAAACTTGACAAAAACTCTCGAAAACCTTTACTGTCTGCGGTGTTTTTAATATGGCGTAAAGCTTATTATGCGTTATTGAAACATAAAGGAGGACGCAGCAAAGAACTATAAATTAAAACTACTTTATTATTTTATGCAGCAGCCTTACATTTAAAAGGGAAACATAAGAGTGATCATACGCAAAAAGACCCCAGACTATAAGGCTAGATGTTTTCTTTCCCTTATTTCTTTATTTGTTTGGCGCATGTACTCATGTGCGATCAGAAAACTGCCCGCCTTTCCTTTCACTCCGCCCCGAAGCCCCAGCTGGCCCTCCTTGGCCCAAGGTATTCGGCGGGCTGAAAAAGGCCGGCCGCTGGCCCCAAGAAAGCCCCGCTTTGGCCCGATTAGGCCCCGGAAGTGACAGTGGAAACCCCACTGGCCTTGGCTCGCCCTGGCTCGCTCGCTTTAGGCGCGATAGTGGAAACGCGGCTAATGTCTACTATAAACAAGCCTTTAAAGTAAGGACGTACATGTGTTTGCAATTTAAATATCCCTGGATGGCAAGAAATAAATAAAAAGAAAAAAACCCACCGATAAACAGGATGATTTTAAGTTGGAGTCTGCATAAACGGGGCTCAATTGTTACAAATCTTAGGATGCTGTGAATCCAGAGTGATCCTTTACACATGGTACTTTCCTTAACCCACACAGACATTGCTGATTAATTTGCTGTTTTTGCCCTGTAACATATAGGAACTTTCAATCAATCTTAGAGTCTGCATGAATGGGACCTAAGTGATATTGATCATTTATGTGAAATACATATGCAACCTCCCTGGTCCTTGTTTCTATAGTTTCTGTAATGTAGTGTCCAAGTCAAGAATCATTTAATCACATATTTACAAAAAATTCAACAATAAAAATACATTTCTTATTCACTCATGTTAAGTTTGAAGATTACGTCCATGGTTAGTTTGACTTTATATTATAGATATTGAGTTACTGAAGTGTTGTAATAATTCACAATAAGTCATTTGCATTTTAGGTTATGTTATAAAAAATAGCTTTAAATAAAGTTCTTTATTCAGAATTATTTCTTATGGGTTTTTTGGTGATCTTACTACTGTTTTGTTAGGGCTGATTTGTTATATGTTCCCACTCCTGGCCTGCACCTTGTCGTGGTAAGTGGGCTTTTAACCAAGACAGGCCATAGTGAATAAATTCTACCAGTCTTTTAACCTTGTCATCTTTCTCTCAGGTATTTCATGTGACATCCCGTGCTTGTGTGTTGATATTCCATAGCTGATCATAGTTATCCATCCCCCAGATGTGGAGCGCTCTGGTAACAGGTTCCATAGTGAGTCTTTAACTTCTGTACCTAGGAGAATATTGCGCTGCTTAGTCTTTTGTTTAACTTGTAATCTACTTAATGCTGTTATCTATAAACCTCTATATGAAAACTATTCTTAGATTAAATGGCCCAAATGTAAAGTTAAATTTAATTTATTTTCTGAAAGCCGTGTTCCCAGAAACTCAATTGAAGAACTCGTTGTCATTCAAGAATCAAATGAATTCATTTATAAAACTGTAACAATATTTCAATAATTTGTGAATGAATTAACAAAAATATATTAAATAACAAAAATAAACAATATGAAAAGCAGAGGTTAACAGTGTTATGCCTACAAATGGCACAACAAAAACTCTACATTAGCCATAATGGTCAAGGCTATTTAAATCAAATGGGCCCTAAAGTCAAAATTCAAAAGCAGTGACACTATTGGCTGTTCACTATATTTGAATGTGGTCTTTAAGGCAGTTGGCAATACTGCTTAAAAAAATATTATTTCCCATAGGTGTGAAATGAACTTCATCTTTTATGAATAGCCCAGGACTGTCATGTCTAATGTGAGGGTGCATAATCATGGCACCATTTAGGCTGTCAACAAATGTAGCCATAACACTGTTAAAAGGTCACGAAACACCAAAACACATTTTTTTTGAGCTGTTAACAGTCGTATAAGTGTCCCACACTGCTAAAAACACTATTAGGACACATATATTTCACTAAAAAGAGTAAATTGGTTGTTTTTGCGTTATTTCAAGCAAATTCGTACTTCCTGTTTGAAACTAATTTTTTAAGCAGCGTCACGACCATGAGATAATAGCGTGTATTCCAGCGTGCAGACTGGACGACTGTACCAGAGTGTGTCTTATTATGTCTTACAGCCTGCTGCATTAATGCATGAGTAAGGCTTGGTTCAAACCAATCAGCGCGCTCTATTGTGCAACTTCATTAATATTCATTACTGTCACAGTGTTTAGACGACAGAGACGCCACGTTGTGTTGGCAAGACAAGCGTGAAGTGTTGCTTTTATAGTTTGCTGCAGTTAAGTTTTGTTTTCATTTTCTCTCTGTCAGTGCGCAGTTGGAGTCACGTGTGGATTAACAGTGTACGCGACGCTCGACAACAGTAACTTACGTGTCTAACGAGGAACATTTGTTTACCTGAGAGCTGTTCTCATCTGCAAACGCTGAGATCCGGATTTGCTTGTAGTCTTCTCTTAATAAAGACGCGGCTCTAGTTGCTGGTGATTGTCCTGTCTCTACAGATTTGGTAGGTGAGCCACCAGTGCTATTTGTTTATTCAGTTTGTTCGTATCTTGCCTCTCGCTGTTCGTATGGAACAAACTATTGCAAACATGTGTAAAGTGTAAACATGTTAGCACTACTTCACCGCATTTTGTGACCGGAAAAACACACTCGGCTTTCTGACACTAACTGCAGTGTGCTTCTAAGTTTCCGGGAAATGCTGAGTTTTTTTTTTCTCATTCGCCGTGCGGTATCAAAAATTGCATGAAAAATACACGCTTAGAGCTGTTCCTCGAATCAAATATGTTGTTTGTCGCGAGGGACGTGAATGAATTCCCTGAATGAAAGAGCCAAACTGCAGTTAAAATCCACCATTTAATAGTTTGGCAAATAATTCGACAACAGATGTCCATGTAAACACATTCACTTTCTCCCCTGTGTGTGTGTGTGTGTGTTTTGACTCTGAAACACAGCGCGCCCAAATAGCCACTCCCACACCATCCCACTTTAGTTCCTCCGACACTCCCCCCTAAACAGAGCTGGACACGCCCACTTTTCGGACTTTTTCCAAAGTAGAGGTGTGAAAACACCCTGCTGAAACGAGGGGGTTTCATGGCCCTTAACCAATTCCCGGGCCTTGTCAAGTTTAACTGGCTTAGCACCAGCCTTCCACCGGCACCTCTGTGTTAAAGATGAAAATAAAATTTTCATATCAGGGTGCTGGAGCTTCATCTGGAGCAAGTCATCTTTCACTGAGTTCACCTGCAGGACACTGGTGACTTCCCCAATATCATTTCCTCCACAATGAAGGACAAGGACATCTGGTACAACTCTTCCTTTGATCAAGGCCTGGAAGTATTTTGGAAGTCCTTTCCACCTTAAACCGCCCCAGCCAAACCAAGAGATATGGGCCCCAGGCAGCCCAAGGTTGTTGCCCACAGTCTCCTGCGCTCTCTGGGCACCTCGTCAGACATAACTGTCACCAATGATCCACACTGTGTCTATGGAAAGAAAATCAGTGATTTTAATAAATGCTGTCATTTTGTTGACGATAATGTAACAAGTGAGAAAAACTTGAATAATGGAGCAACAACTCAAAACATATCTTTTTAAACCAAGACTACAACTTACAGTTTAATTTTTGTGACCTAACAGACGTGGATGAGGATGTTTCAGAGGTGGCCATGTTGTAATTAGAAATCAATAATTGAAAGATATAAACATTGGTAACACTTTAAAATAATGTTCCATTATTAAATATTAGTAGATGTAATTAATAAAATGTGATCCTGGACTGCAAACAGGAGTAGTCAAAATGCATTGTGTGGGTCAAAATTAGTGATGTTTAGTGACAAGTTTTGAATATTTCCTACTGTATATATAATATTGCTAAGAACTTTGGGCAACTTTTAAGGGGATTTTCTTATGGAAATATTTTACTCCTTAAAATTATAGATTTTCAAATTGTTGATTTTTAACCAAATATCTATTCTATAGATTCTATTATATCTATTCTATCCCAATAAACAACACATCAATATTAACTAATACTTTTGTTCCAATATAAATGTTAAACTCACAATACTTTAGATCACAGGTGTCAAACTCAGTTCCAAAAGGGCCGCAGCTTTGCACAATTTAGTTCCAACCCTAATTAAACACGCCTGATCAAACTAATTGAGTCCTTCAGGCTTGTTTGAAACCTACAGGTAAGTGTGTTGGAGCAGGGTTGGAACTAAACTGTGCAGGGCTTCGGCCCTCCAGGAATTGAGTTTGACACCCCTGCTTTAGATAATGTTAACAAGCTCAAATTTTAAAAATGCCTTACTAAATGTTGAACTATGATTAATAAATACATTATTTTGTTAGTAAATAAACCCAAAGTCACATTTTACTAGCATTACTAATCACATTTCAACCAGTAAACAATATTAACTGCCAACATTGAACATACAAATGTGAATTGTTGATATAACAAAATATTTAATTTAATCATTTTATATAAGGAATACTTTTTGATGTTAACAATTAAACAGTTGATATCAACAATTCAATTATTTCAAACAAAAGAAATATAATGAATGCTGGATGTTGAAATCAATAATGCATATCCTGAGAATGAGTAAGTCAAAACGGCTTGCCACAGAGAGCCATAATAATATCAACAACATTTACTATTTCAAGTTTTGTTGTGTAGTTTCAGGTTAATTTACCTCGATAGTACGCTGAGATGTTCAAATGATTCAAATGTAGCGGTTGGTGGGATGGTCTCTATGGTTTCAGCAAACGGTCATCTCAACTCCGCCTAAGATCCGCCTCTCCCCATTTTCGAGTATCCGGGAATGACGCACTTTCAAGATGGCGACGGCTGACCACGCCTACAGTAACCTTCATTTGCGCTCTTCAGAAACCTATATAGGTTGACGGTGACGTAACGGACACTACGTCCATATTTTTTTTACAGTCTATGGTGGCGGTCTTTCACGGCAATGTTACGGCAGACTTAGTTGGAGTATATTCAAGCCCTCCATAAAATATATCCAGTAGATAGTTGTTTTGTTATTGCATTTTTTTGCAGTATCTTTACCTTGGCATATTAATGGAGCAGCATATTAATTTAATTAAAGATTTATTTGTGAGTGGCAAGACACATGCATAGATTTCTGCCCATATGTAGCAAACTGGTGTCCAGCGATGCTCCGAAATGAGTGTTAGAAGATTCTGTTTTCAACATGTAAGAGGCTGAATTATCATATGCACTTGTTCATATGACAAAACATGTCATTTTGACACAAGAAGGTCCATACTGACTCCAAAGGCAGATACGGATAAGATCAGGGCCTGTTGTGTGGACTTTGGGGGTTTTATGATGTGGTCACATGTTGATTGGTCAGTTTGAATGTATCACCATTTGGGCTTTGGCATGGTCAAGAAAGATACAAAATAGGTGTAAAACTCTGCTCTGTCTTTTCCTGCCCTCTCTTTTCCTGGCCTGTCTTCTCCTGATCCGCTCCTCTCCTCCTCTGGAGTCTATCTTCTCTGACTCTACTGCAATCAGGCTTCTGGGCCTGCTCTCTTTGTCTCTCTCCCTCCCCCTGTGTCTCTCCTTCTACCTCTGATAACTTTAATTTTACATTTAAGCTGGGTACAATTTATACCATATGTTTTATCATTTCATATTTTATCATTTTATACAGTTACTTTGAAATAATTCAGTTGTAACCATAGAGAATTATTGTCATTACATCATCTAATTTTCAAGTATTTGTGAATTACTTTTGATTTAACATCAACATTTAATTGTTTCATATTGCAATACAATACAATCACATCATATCAGCACTCTCCCACATTTATAGCTATTAATACTGCACTTATTTCCGTTTTTGGTATGAGATTGCAGAAGAATGGTTTGACAAGAAATGTACAGCTTTTTACCATCATCATACTGATAACTTTTTAGTCACTCGGCAGAACTACAGTTCGAACCGCTGTGGTTAAAACCCATTCTTACAAACACAACGTTCAACGAAAAAAGGCATTTATCGGACACAGAACTACAATCCTCTGTGATAGGCTCAATTTCTATGGTACAATTTTTATTTGTTTTACAAGGACAGTTAGGGTGCAAATGCTTGTTAATTGCTATTTTATATGTATCTAAACAGATAGGTAGGCCGTCATAGGGTCGCAAATTCATGACTGGCTATTTTTCTTCACTGGGGTTACATGCAGGAGAACGTAGTGTTAGAAAAATCAGCCATACCATGATTTGCTACGTTTGGTAAGTGTTATTCCAGATGTGTTAAGAATTGGTACTAAATAATGCAAAGTTAAGGGGGAGAGCTAGGATGAAAGTACCAAGGCGAATTTCTTTGAGCTCTGAGTACTGTACTGACTGTAATTTAATATTCTTCAAATGTAAGGTACAACATGTGTTTGTAGTTCATATTAGGTCATAAGGCTGATTTATACTTCTGCATCAAGCGCACGTGTATGCTACGGCGCTGATGCATAGCCCTACGCCGTGACCGTCGGCGTAACTGACTTGCACCTCTCAAAAAATGTAACTACACGTCGCAATGATGCCAGGCTATAGTCTGGCTATAGTCTGGTATATTTAACCCTCTGGGGTCTGAGGGTGTTTTGGGGCTCTGGAGAAGTTTGGACATGCACTGACATTTGTGTTGTTTTTAGTATCTTAAAAAATGGCTAAAGTGTAATAACACTGTAAACAGCACAAGCTGGGCTGCAATAAAACCTAAGCAGAATGCTTGTATGCATTTGTGTGTTTGAGAAAGAAACGTTTATGCATGGTTAGTGAAAAACAAAATATTTAAAGTAATGGGAACAAGGCCAAGAAACACACAGAGAACATTTGTGCACAAGAATTTTGAGAACTGGATCTTTTAGCTTAGTGTTTTTGCTTTGAAATGATGTAAGAATCATCTTGTTCACTTGCTCACAGAAAACAATATAATGAATTAAAATTTCTGAGTCACTTTTTGAGTGAAAATGGTTTATGCGAGAAGACGTGAACTATCATTACTATGCAGTGAGGCACACCTAAGAAGACAAAGACCTGCATAATGACCCATCAGACAGGTATGTGACTAAGAGGGAAGAGTTTCAAAAAGGAATCAAAGGAAAGTTTATATACTTTTTTGTTTGCAGTATATTTTAAATAAATTAATCACACAAAAAAACTGGAGATAGACTTGTGAGTCTGTACACTATAAAACTCTGCAAACTTTATAAACTTACATATAGCAAATCTACTAAAAAAGTTATTTGTAAATGCAGACTTTCATTGCAAAACGAGATATACCCATTTTGAGTTATATTGGTTATTTGACATTATTATTTAAGACATCAACAGTCAAGTTCATTCAGAATTCTTATTCATTAAACTATTACTTGAGCTCAGTGAAGTCCAGGAACACAATATTGTTCAAATCCAGGATATTTTTTATTAAACTTTGTCTATAAATAGTTCATAAATAAGTAAAAAAACATGTTAAAATGCAACATATTATCTTAACATTGTCAAACATCTTAAATTGGTTAAAAAACAATACATCATTAATATATGGAATATTATATACAGAGATGGATTAATAATAAGATTCTGAGTTTGTTTTGGTAATATCATATTTGGTAAGCCCTAACGTGCAGCGGTGCAGGGGAAAAGCGGCAAATAGATGAAAATGGCAGAAGACAGTACATTCGCTAGATGGGCGGACAAAAAGAACGTGATTGTCAAATGCAACCTCTGCATAAACCCGAGAGAATTATTGCATCGAGAAATAGCACTAGCAACTTAAAAAAACATCTCGAGCCATGCCATGTGACCACTCCACTCACAGAGAAGCGAAAGAAAATGGAGGACGAGAGTGATAAACCAAAGCAGCAGAAATTAAGTTTCTCTTGGTCTGCCATCATGCCACTTGAACCTCGAGAAGTCAGAAGACTTGTGGCAGAATATGTCGTCGAGGACATGTTACCATTGTCAACGGTTAAATCTCCTGGTTTCAGGAAGCTGATAAGCATGATCCCTGTAACCAGCAGCGATGACACGGTAAGCTAACATTTTCATGATGACTAGCTAGAATTCTACATTATTCAGGGACGGGATGGGATTATATTATATTTAAATGCCTTTAAAAAAATACATGTATTTCGTATTTAAATGTGTGTAATCTTAGTTTTTTCATATTTTTTAAAATTAAAATCCTTTTTTTTGCCGATTAACCTTCTTATTAGACTGCATTAATGGGCAATATTTTGAGTACATCTGTTTGAAATAAAAAATACTATTATTTTGTAATAGTAAGTTGTATTAAAATGCATTTAATCGTGTATTTATTTTTGTATAACCTAATTAAGACAAGAAATCAGCAGTAATAGAGAGGTTGTCACGGTTGTGGATCTATCTGCTCTTCTATGATGTGTCTGCGTGGTGTGATTGTTCATCTGTGTTCATGGTGCGAGTATGATTAGTATGTGTGCGCTTGTCTCTGTGTTTATGTGGGAGTCGCGTGTCTGTCAGTGTTGTTGTTTTCATGTCATCAGCTGGATGGTCGCCTAGCACCGCTCAGCTGATAATCAGTTCACCACAGGTGTAGCGTGTTTACTGCATCTATAAATGTTCAGTTCGTTGTCCTCACTTGTCTCTGTATCTTTGTCAGGCTCTCCCCGTTGAGTTCGCTGGTGTTGTGTGCTGGTTGAAGCTCTCCCCGATGAACTTTTGATTCGCTCTGTTGACGGAGTTTGAAGTTCTTCCCGATGAACATTTAATTCGTTCTGTTGGTGGAGATTAATGTTCTCCCCGATGAACATTTGATTCGCTCTGTTGATGGAGATTATTTCTCCTTGTTTTTTCTCTACTTGTGATCTTCCGACTTCCAGCCACCCAGCCTCTCTTTGTGAATTCTTCTGTGTGTAAATAAACTGTCACTTGCATTTGGGTCCCTTCGTCTTCTTTTGTATTGTGACAGAATGAACTGACCATTATGGACCCAGCAAGCACGTCGGAGATTCAGGAGATCCTGTCCCGCAGCGCCACTCGCTTAGACCATCAAGACATACAAATGAAGGTTACCTGCCAGGCCATTCAGGCTCTTGTAAACCAGGTCTCCGAACTCACCACCCAAATCCGCTCTGCCACCTCCTCCAGTTGATCCACCAGCCAGCCCAGTTGTCATCGAAAACCGCTCCACCGAGCCACGACAACCTCCACCACAGAGTTATGCAGGCGAACCCCATTTATGCCGAGCCTTCCTAGCAAAGTGTTCACTATATGTCGCTCTCCAGCCCTCGTCTTTTCCCAGCGAGCAGAGCAAGGTAGCATTTTTGATCAATCTGCTAACAGGTAAGGCGCCATTATGGGGAACTACAGTTTGGGAGAACAAAAATCTTTGTAACACCTTCAAAGCCTTTTCGGAGGAAATCAAGGTTGTGTTTGATCAAGCGGCTTCAGGCAGAGAGGCGTCCAGAAAGCTGGCAGAGCTCCATCAGGGAGATCAGAGTGTTGTGGACTATTCCATTGAGTTCCATACGCTGGCAGCGGAGTGTGGCTGGAACAGCAAGGCGCAGTGGGACATGTTTTTTTATGGATTAGTGGAGCACATCAAAGATGAGATCTACGCGCTGGAGTTGCCTAAAACGATCGAAGATCTCATCAATCTGGCTGTAAGAGTTGACAATCATCTCCAACGCAGAACTTTCCACAAGGAGCCCCTTCTTCAGTGCCTGGCTTCGCAGACCTGTTTTCAAGAGGCAACGCCCCCTGAGTCTGAGCATGCAGATGGGAAGGTTTCGTCTTTCTGCAGAGGAGAGACGTCGACACTCTGGGGGGTTGTGTATGTACTGTGGAGTTGGAGGGCATTTTGTGGCCGTTTGTCCGGCCAAAAATAATAAGCCATCTATGGGTAAGAATTTATTGGTGGGGGAAATTATGTCTAAAAAGAACTCTCCTAATATGACATCTTTTCCTATCAAACTGTGCCTTAATTCCATTTCTCACACCTGCCACGCACTCATCTATTCCGGAGCTGAGGGGAATTTTATTGATTCTAAATTAGCGATCATTCTGAAATCCCTGTTTCTCCCCTTTACTCACCTATCGCAGTGCACACTCTTAGTGGACTGTCCCTTCCGACCATCACATACATTACTGCTCCCATAAGACTCATTACCTCTGGAAATCACACAGAACTCATTACATTTTTTCTCACAGAACCTATTGATACTTCTGTCATTCTGGGACATCTGTGGTTGGTGTTACATAAACCTCACATTAATTGGGGTCATAATGCAGTTTTTTCGTGAAGTGAGAGCTGTCATGAATCTTGTTTATTGTCTGCTTGTTCTACTGTTCCTTGTTCTGCGTTTCAGGAGTAGCAGGTGGATCTATTAAACGTGCCCCGTGAGTACCATGACCTGAAGAGAGTGTTTAGTAAGTCCCGGGCTGCTTCTCTACATCCTCACCATCCCTATGACTGTGCTATAGACTTATTGCCAGGTACGTCTCCGCCTAAGGGCAAGTTATATTTGCTGTCTGTTCCAGAGAGGGAGGCTATGGAGAAATATATTTCTGATTCTCTAGCAGCCAAGATCATCCGCCCGTCTTCTTCACCAGCGGGGGCGGGATTTTTTTTTGTGAAAAAGAAGGATGGTTCCCTTCGTCCATGCATTGACGATCGAGGGCTGAACAGCATCACGGTTAAGAATACTTATCCTTTGCCGTCGTTATACTTATCTTTTCCAACGCTCCGGCTGTTTTCCAGGCACTTGTCAATGACGTGTTGAGAGATATGAAAGATCAGTTTATCTATGTCTACCTGGATGACATTCTGATTTTTTCCCACTCTCCAGGAACACGTTCAACACGGCAGACGAGTGTTGCAGAGGCTGTTAGAGAATGGGCTTTATGTCAAGGCGGAGAAATGCGTTTTTTATGCACAGTCGGTTCAGTTCTTGGGGCATATCGTGTCGGTCGAGGGGATGCGCATGGATCCAGAGAAGATTCAGGCTGTGGTAAATTGGCCAACTCCAGATTCCCGTAAGGCCCTGCAGAGGTTTCTGGGCTTTGCCAATTTTTACTGGCATTTTATTCGCAATTTCAGCCAGCTCGCCGCACCTCTGACTAATTTGACCTCCTCAAAAACGCCGTTCAGGAGGTCTAATGCAGCCGAAGCTGTATTCTCCAAACTGAAGGGCTGCTTTGTTTCAGCCCCGATCCTCATAGCCCCTGATCCTTCTCGGCAGTTTGTGGTGGATGTCGATGCATCGGAGGTCGGGGTCGGAGCCATCCTGTCCCAGCACTCTGCCTCGGATGGCAAGATCCATCCCTGCGCGTATTTTTCTCATCGTTTATCTGCTGCAGAAAGAAATTACGACATTGGTAATCGAGAGTTCTTGGCCGTCAAGCTTGCGTTGGAGGAGTGGCGACATTGGTTAGAGGGTTCTGGGGTGGCTTTTATCGTTTGGCCCGATCATAAAAATCTTGAATACATCAAATCCGCCAAAAGATTAAACTCTAGGCAGGCTCGGTGGGCATTATTTTTCAGACGATTTAATTTCTCTATCTCGTACAGACCAGGTTCTAAGAACATCAAGCCTGATGCGTTATCCCTTCTTTTTGATCGCTCGGATCTGTAGGAACTCATCGTCATATTGCAGTGGTCAACACAAGTTGAATTTGGAATCTTGGGTATCTCCAATTGTCTCATTCATTGAACTAGCTTGAGGGCTTATACCATCAGGATAACAGAGCGCACATTGATTTTGGGCTCCTCTGACCAGTACTTCTCCGCAGATGTTCTGGTACCCTTCGGCTAACTAGCCAATGATTAATTAAATCAATTAAATTAAAAACAATGGCCCTTACAGGATCTTCAGTGGGACTTTTTTTTTTTTACAAGACTTTTAAATGACTCCTGGTCATGTGCTCGCCTATGGCACACCCTGTCAGATGCACAATTTCGTAGAGACAAAGAGATCTCTAGAAACATTAATGCATATGAATAAAAGCCAATCTCTTATTGTTAGAACTAAGGCAGATGTATAATTTTATTTGAATAATTTTTTCTAAAGTTTGAATAATATGCCATAATGTTCCTCATATGCTGTTTATTCCAATCAACTAGGTTAATCTATGTGTTGTTTTAACCCTTATAACAGAGTAAAATAATCTGTATTTGTCTGAAATGTATGATGTCTGGTATTGAATGAAAGCTAGTGACATTTGCCATACGTTGTTGTAAATGAAAAACTAGTAGTACCAAAAAGTATTCTTGTAACATTTGATGTAAGATAGTTTCAATCTTGCAACAGTTTTACCATGTAAAATCTACATGCAGTCTGTTAATTATTGACCTTTCCTACGTCAGTACGGGGCGTGGCCCCGCCCTTCATCGCAGCTGCTCATTGGCAGATGCCATTTGGACGAACCAGAACAGGTCACTTAAAAACACCCTGCAACAAAGAAACTTTGCTTTTTGCATTAGCTGGCTTGCACATGCTTTTGCTCTCTGCCCCCTTTCGCCTGCCCGGACACTGCGCCGCTACGCGATTGGGTCACCACCAACTTCCACGCAAACCTCTTAAGTTTCGGGACTCGCGAAACTGCACGAACTTCCGCAAAACCGACTCTCAGCAGTCCGTCACCTAGGTAACCCAGGACAACAGCCATTCACGAGCGCGTGAATCTCAAAGACGTCATCGAAGCGAGTCACCACCCAATCAGGAGCACCGTGTTTCCCCAAGGCAGCCGGCGAGGGAGATTCGACTTCAGCAAAAAGGGCGCAAGTAACACAAACTAATGTTGTCTCTTGCTGATAGGTGCAAATTAATCGTAAGCAGTTAAATATAAGATAAATCTCTGCATTTATGGTTTCTCAGGTGTTATTCTAAGATCTTGCAAGAAGTATTAGAATTAATTTGGGACGTTGTCAACTCATTTTGCATTCATTAAACTGCCTCTGTGTGTATGTGTGAATGTGTGTGTGCGTTTGTTTGTTGTTTGCTTATTACGTAGTTAGTTTCATGTATCGTAGTGTAGCTCAATAAATCTTTGTACTCATTTTGTAAGAACTGTGTGTTCTTGTTTATGTGCTTCTAAGACATTGCCTCGAGCTGTAGATCTTGTTACCTTGCTAAAAGTTAACCCAATACTGTTATGTTATTATCATTGGCCACGTAAATAACAACGTTAACAAGATTGGTAAGATACGATGTCTTCTATTTGCGGGACAAATGGTAGATAAAGTGTGAATCTTTTGATCTGATTCAGTCTGACTCAATTGAGTTGAATCAATTATTCGAATCTTCAGGGTCCGATTCATAGAAATGAGCTAATAAACCCCTGATCGATATTAAAATGAAGGTTGATCCCCTACAGGTTGTACGTCATCACGCGATCCGGTGCTTACGCAGAGGGTTTTTGTGGCGAACATTTCTTGAGAGATCGAGTCGCGGGTTCGCACAGCCCTGGATGGGGTAACGCCCCTGATCGGATGCCCACCGAGTCGGTTATTTGTGCCAGAGGATCTACGGTCCGACATTATCCGGTGGGGTCATTCCTCCAAAGTAGCCTGTCATCCGGGGGTGAGTCGCACATTATTTGTTATTACACAAAGATTCTGGTGGCCAGTAATGGCTCGTGATGTGTGCAATTTTGTTATGGCTTGCTCTGTCTGTGCCGCTTCTAAGTCTTCCAATCGCCCACCTGCTGGACTCCTTCAACCGCTGTCAGTGCCTTCGAGACCCTGGTCACACATCTCGCTAGATTTTTTTACGGGTCTTCCATCCTCTAACGGCAACACGGTGGTCTTAACTGTGGTGGACAGGTTCTCGAAGGCTGCTCATTTTGTCCCTCTGCCCAAATTACCGTCAGCCAGAGAGACAGCAGTTGCTGTGATTGATCACGTCTTTCGCATTCATGGCCTCCAGACAGACGTGGTTTCTGACAGGGGGTCAGAGAATTATGGAGAGAATTATGTAGTTTATAGTGGGCTACTGATAGTCTTCTGGTTTTCATCCTCAGAGTAACGGTCAGACCGAGAGAGCCAATCAGGATCTTGAGCGCACATTGTGATGTTTGGTCTTGCAGAATCCCTCCTCTTGGAGTCAGCAACTTTCGTGGGTGGAGTACGCACATTATTCGTTACCAGTGTCGGCTACGGGCCTCTCTCCGTTTCAGTGTAGTCTAGGTCAGGGGTTTTCAAACTGGGGGCCGCCAGATGGCGCTAGGGGGGGCCGCAAAAAATTGCCCACATGGTTGAATTTTGTGTACCGCATCATTCTGAAGGTTAATATATGTTTTATAATACAATTTAATATAATAAGCTTTATGCTTATGTCATTTAAATGCAGTTGACACTTTCGTGAAACAGGAAAAGAAGCGCAGCGGCACGCCTCTGTGCACGGAGACTTTTATTGAATAAGCGCTTCTGGCCGGGCACTTTCTGTGATTTTTGGCGCTTGTCTGCTGCACCTGATGGCGTTTACCTTTCACTTACGCTTACCTCTTTTACGCTAAACAACTAAATGAATGCTCAGGTCTATCTACTGTCAATATTTCAGTTAAAATACATGATCAATAAGAACATTATCGGAGGCTGGAAGTACGTCCCTGTTTATGGCTTGCGTTCCTTAGTAATCGATCAGCTGGGTGCTGCGGAGTGCGCGCCTCTCTGCGCAGGCTTCACTCATGGGGAACAAATAGCATTTTAAAGACACGTCACAACATTGCACCTCGTCCAAAGTGCGACAGGCTTTACACTTTGCATTGTACAAATATCAGACGGTCCTCTTTGCAGCATGCCAAATAAACATATTAAAATTGTAAAGCAAAAAGTGCTGCAATAACAATGAATGGAGCTGTCATCACATCAGCGAGTGCTCAGTTTCACTCCTGTTACACTAATGACAGCTGGATGAGCTCTGCAGTGGACCTCTTACTCACATTGGTTCATAACTGGATGATTAAAAAAAAACTAATTTGTATACACCCTGAATAAAACCATTATAGCCTATAAAAATTATAATGTATCAATTTGTGTTATGTTATAGGGCTAATTAATTATTAAAAATTAAAATGTATTAGTGCTCTGTATTTAATGGAGCTCAACATATCTGATCAATTTTTAATACTCTGAATATAAATTCATTTTTTTCAAGATGTTCCACTTTTTCCCCATATTTATTTGTGTAAATAATTTAAATGTAATGTTCAGTATTATTATTAATAGAACACACTGGTATGGACATTTTAAAGTCAGCAAAGCTTCTAAAATTAAGCAAAGTAAAATTTGTGGCTTTTTGAACTTGAATACCCAATTCTAGATTGCATTTAGGAAATTATTTTTTATCAGTGTAAGTCAGGATTGTCGACCTAGGTAAATTATGATGTGCACAAAAAAAGGAATAAAAATAAACAAAACACACTGAACCACTACAGCCTCCATTGTAGTATTGCTAGTTACAACAGTACAGTTAACTGTTAACAGGCTGATGAATGACAAAACTCTTTAAAACTTTAAAGCTTTAAATCTTTAGATACATTTAGAGTCTCAGCTGTAAGGGTAAATACAGAAGAGTCTAGCTGTGCATAGGCAGAAAAAAAGCATAAAAATGGCATAAAAAACTGTGTAAACGTGATGACTCGAACACAAAATATGGCTTGATGGAATCCAGTGAGAGAAGACCACAATGAACACTGCGCTTGAAGATTTGATCAATAGATTGAAGCACTGAAACCATGTCAACTCAACTAACATCTTACAAAAATTAATGCAGATAGTGAATAATATAAATTTATTGAATAATATATAATAATATAAATGTATTGAATAATACAATTTAAAAAAAATTAAGTACAGTTGTTAATTTGAGGGGGTTGCGTGATATTTATTTTTTGGGGGTCCCCGAAAGAATTCGCCCTACACAAAGGGGCCCTCAGCTGAAAAAGTTTGAAAACCCCTGGTCTAGGTTACCAGCCACCAGTTTTTCCCAGTCTGGAATCCGAAGACGCGGTCCCCTCCGTTCACGCCTTTGTCCAGAGGTGCCGCCGCACTTGGAACAGGGCCAGACAGACCCTCCTCCAAGCGGGGATGCGCACCAAGGCTTAAGCCGATCGCCACCGGTCTAAGCCTCCCGTTTACGTTGTCGGTCAAAAAGTTTGGCTTTCATCTAAGAACATTCCTCTCCATACCGTTTGTAATAAGTTAGCTTCTAAATTTATTGGCCCTTTTATTGTCACTAAAATCATTAGTCCTGTGGCAATCCGCCTCAAATTACCTCCAGCGTACAGGAGAATTCATCCCGTGTTTCATGTATCTAAAATAAAGCCCGTTTTTCATACAGCAATTAATCTCCTCCAAGCGGGGATGCGCACCAAGGCTTAAGCCGATTGCCACCGGTCTAAGCCTCCCGTTTACGTTGTCGGTCAAAAAGTTTGGCTTTCATCTAAGAACATTCCTCTCCATACCATTTGTAATAAGTTAGCTCCTAAATTTATTGGCCCTTTTATTGTCACTAAAATCATTAGTCCTGTGGCAATCCGCCTCAAATTACCTCCAGCGTACAGGAGAATTCATCCCGTGTTTCATGTATCTAAAGTAAAGCCCGTTTTTCATACGGCAATTAATCTGCATACATCAGTCTGACTTCCAGTCACATAGCCTCTCTTTGTGATTTCTTCTGTGTTTCTTCGTCTTCTTTTGTATTGTGACAGAGGTTGATTGGCAAAAGTATTTTGTATTTTTTGAAAATACAAAAATAAAAGATTCAATGTATTTCATTTCCAAAATTGTTTTTTGTATTTTAAATACATGTATTTGAAATAATGACATCCCTCATGTACTTAATATAGATCTGTATGAATCATATAGTTCCTGGAGATGCCTTTCTGCAGAGTTCAGTTCCAACCCTGATCAAACACACCTTATAATTATTAATTATTATAAGTGCTCCAGATCCTAATTAGTTGGTTCAATTGTGTTTGCTCAGGGTTGGCGCTAAACTTTGCAAGAAGGAAATCTCCAGAAACAGAGTTGGGAAGTCAAAATGTATAGTAAAAATGTTATAGCCATCTACAGACCTATATACATCTGACTGGAATAGACAATAAATATGCATATGTGTGATTAAGCATAGCATGATCATAAACTGGAATTTTAATATATGTGTATTTTACTAATTTTTCAGCATGTACTGCCATGAAGAACAACGTTTGCAAAAGAACTGGATAAGAACTATACTGCCATGGAAATAGAGCTAAAAAAAGCAATTGATAAACAACAGTTTGTGTCAACAACTGCAGACATTTGGACTGCTTACAACAAGAGCTTTTTGCGTGTGACGGTCCTTTGGATTGATTCTGTCACATCCGTCTGTGACCACCTGAGGGCGCTGTAGCGCTCTAGGACTTTGTAGGCGCTACAGTGCCCCAGGAAAAAACTACATTTTCATACATGCCCCGCGCACACACCGGAACACCTACACTGACCTGCCATCACATCTGTTTTGTGTTACCGTTGATTATCTGGACTATATATTCTACCATTCCACCTATGTTTGTCATCGCGTCGTTTGTCTTCCTTGTCCAAGTTTCGAGTAAGTCTAAGAGTCCTAGTTTGCTATTCTGATTCCTGTTCTTGTATTTTTGCATTAGTCTAGTTCGTGTGTCATTTGTCTAGTCTGTTTTCTAATTAGTTTAGTTGTTTGAGTTTGTTTTTCCTGAGCCTCGTCTCTGATTTAGTTTCTGGTTTTGTTGTTTATTTGTTACTTTGTATTATCACCTTGTTGGCTGCACTGTAAATAAATAATCTGCACTTGGATCCGCACCTTTCTGTTTTTTGTTTATTGTTTTTGATCACGCTAAAACGTGACAGAACGACGCGATCAATAAATGGATCCAGCAGATAATATCATAGTGCGCCTTAAACAAGGTGATCGCTCTATTGAGCGATATATAAAGGAGTTTTTGCAATTAGCTGCGAAGAGCTCTCACAGTGACATCTTGCTAATGATGTTTTTTCGGGGAGGACTTTTGGAACCCGTCCGGTCACGCATGCCGCCATACGAGGATGACTGGAACCTGTATCGGTTTGTGGAGGAGGCTTTGCTAATCGCTGGCTCCCCCCTCTCTGTTGCCTTGAAGGAGGAGAACCCTCAGGAGGGAGGCCTGAGTAGATGGCAACAGAGAGGGATATTTTCGGGGCCAGCTGATTTAACTAAAGGAAAGAGGAGAGAGGCAGGACTGGAGTTACGGACTTACCCGCATCGGGTTACCAGAAGAATACCCTTCTCAGAGCCCCTGGAGAGTCTTCTGGAGCTGTGTGAAACTTCAGCCTCTGCCCTATGCCCACAATGCCCGCCAGTGTCAGCTCCAGTTCCAGAGCAAGCTCCTTCTCCAGATGACACCGTTCTCACGTCTCAAACCACCAGACGAGGGCGGCGCAGGAGGAGGAAGGCTCCAGCTCCAGAGCGCCCGCCAGTGTCAGCTCCAGCCCCAGAGCGCCCGCCAGTGTCGGCTCCAGCCCCAGAGCGCCCGCCAGTGTCGGCTCCAGCCCCAGAGCGCCCGCCAGTGTCGGCTCCAGCCCCAGAGCGCCCGCCAGTGTCGGCTCCAGCCCCAGAGCGCCCGCCAGTGTCGGCTCCAGCCCCAGAGCGCCCGCCAGTGTCGGCTCCAGCCCCAGAGCGCCCGCCAGTGTCGGCTCCAGCCCCAGAGCGCCCGCCAGTGTCGGCTCCAGCCCCAGAGCGCCCGCCAGTGTCGGCTCCAGCCCCAGAGCGCCCGCCAGTGTCGGCTCCAGCCCCAGAGCGCCCGCCAGTGTCGGCTCCAGCCCCAGAGCGCCCGCCAGTGTCGGCTCCAGCCCCAGAGCGCCCGCCAGTGTCGGCTCCAGCCCCAGAGCGCCCGCCAGTGTCGGCTCCAGCCCCAGAGCGCCCGCCAGTGTCGGCTCCAGCCCCAGAGCGCCCGCCAGTGTCGGCTCCAGCCCCAGAGCGCCCGCCAGTGTCGGCTCCAGCCCCAGAGCGCCCGCCAGTGTCGGCTCCAGCCCCAGAGCGCCCGCCAGTGTCGGCTCCAGCCCCAGAGCGCCCGCCAGTGTCGGCTCCAGCCCCAGAGCGCCCGCCAGTGTCGGCTCCAGCCCCAGAGCGCAGTACAATGCCAGTTCCAGTCTGGCTTCTGGCCTTGCCGGCGCCACCCAGGTTCCTCCCCCTGCCGGCGCCACCCAGGCTCCTCCCCCTGCCGGCACCTCCCAGACTCCTCGCCCTGCCGGCACCAACCAGACGTCTAGCCCTGCTGGCACCAGCCCGGCTCCTTGCCCAGCCGGCACCAACCAGACGTCTCGCCCTGCCGGCACCAACCAGACGTCTCGCCCTGCCGGCGCCACCCCGGCTCCTCGCCCTGCCGGCGCCACCCAGGCTCCTCGCCCTGCCGGTCCCAGCCCGGCTCCTGGCATTACCAACGCCATCCAAACGTCTTGCTCTGCCGGCACCTCCCAGAGGTCTTGCCCTGCCGGCTCCATTCCAGCTGCCTCCAGTCCCGCCGGCTCCAGCCCAGCTGCCTCCAGCTCCAGCCCAGCTGCCTCCAGCTCCAGCCCAGCTGCCTCCAGCTCCAGCCCAGCTGCCTCCAGCTCCAGCCCAGCTGCCTCCAGCTCCAGTCCAGCTGCCTCCAGCTCCAGTCCAGCTGCCTCCAGTCCCGCCGGCTCCAGCCCAGCTGCCTCCAGTCCCGCCGGCTCCAGCCCAGCTGCCTCCAGTCCCGCCGGCTCCAGCCCAGCTGCCTCCAGTCCCGCCGGCTCCAGCCCAGCTGCCTCCAGTCCCGCCGGCTCCAGCCCAGCTGCCTCCAGTCCCGCCGGCTCCAGCCCAGCTGCCTCCAGTCCCGCCGGCTCCAGCCCAGCTGCCTCCAGTCCCGCCGGCTCCAGCCCAGCTGCCTCCAGTCCCGCCGGCTCCAGCCCAGCTGCCTCCAGTCCCGCCGGCTCCAGCCCAGTTGCCTCCAGTCCCGCCGGCTCCAGCCCAGCTGCCTCCTGTCCCGCCGGCTCCAGTCCAGCTGCCTCCAGTCCCGCCGGCTCCAGTCCAGCTGCCTCCAGTCCCGCCGGCTCCAGTCCAGCTGCCTCCAGTCCCGCCGGCTCCAGTCCAGCTGCCTCCAGTCCCGCCGGCTCCTGTCCAGCTGCCTCCAGTCCCGCCGGCTCCTGTCCAGTTGCCTCTCCTGCTGGCTCTCTTGGGGTTCCCTGCCTTGTGTTTTCTGCAGGATCGTCCGTGGGTCATCCCTCCCGCCCCTCCCTGGTGGTCCTCCCCATTTCGGACTGATTCCCCGGCTGCACCCTGGCTTCCTGCTGGAGTGCCTGACCCTAATCTGGCCCTCCCATCCCTCCCTTTGTTCCTGCTCCGCTCCGCCCCCCCCTCTTGGAACCAGTCTGGGAGCGTCTGGAAGCCGCTCTTTAGAGGGGGGGGTAATGTCACATCCGTCTGTGACCACCTGAGGGCGCTGTAGCGCTCTAGGACTTTGTAGGCGCTACAGTGCCCCAGGAAAAAACTACATTTTCATACATGCCCCGCGCACACACCGGAACACCTACACTGACCTGCCATCACATCTGTTTTGTGTTACCGTTGATTATCTGGACTATATATTCTACCATTCCACCTATGTTTGTCATCGCGTCGTTTGTCTTCCTTGTCCAAGTTTCGAGTAAGTCTAAGAGTCCTAGTTTGCTATTCTGATTCCTGTTCTTGTATTTTTGCATTAGTCTAGTTCGTGTGTCATTTGTCTAGTCTGTTTTCTAATTAGTTTAGTTGTTTGAGTTTGTTTTTCCTGAGCCTCGTCTCTGATTTAGTTTCTGGTTTTGTTGTTTATTTGTTACTTTGTATTATCACCTTGTTGGCTGCACTGTAAATAAATAATCTGCACTTGGATCCGCACCTTTCTGTTTTTTGTTTATTGTTTTTGATCACGCTAAAACGTGACAGATTCGGAGACACTGCAGCAGAAGAAGGCTGCTATAGCTTGTCGTAGGTTCAGAGCAAGGCACACATATGATGCAATTGCATCTGAACTCAAGGATATTTTTTCCCAGTATTGATTAACTGCTGAAAAAGTGACAGCATGTGTGACAGAAAATGGCAGCAACTTCATTAAAGCTTTTAAGGAATACCAAAAAGTTGAATCTGAGAATGATGATAAAGAAGAGGAGGTGGAGGATGATGATGGGGAAGTGGCCTTCACTGATCTCCACAGCATTCTCATTGAAGGAAATGATGAGGATGCCCAGCAAGGGCTGTGTGTGCTGCCTGCACATTACAGATGGGCTCAGAACGCTTATATTTCACTTTTTGAAGTCCCAAACAACAGGATGATATGTATGCAAGGTTAAAAAATGCTTTCAATGTCTTATAATATAGAATTATTTTTACCTCCTTTTCTCACCGACTTCCATATGAATCGTCCTAGCGAGTCTTTTTTTTCCAAGCCCCTCCTTTACGTGACACTAATTTGCGGTGATTGGTCGTATGACCCAGTCTGTTGTGATTGGACTACTGCATGTGACGGAGTCGGAAACAAAACGCCCATCACCATCTCTGGACTACAGTTCATCCTAATAATATACAGCAATTTTATAGTGTAATAAAAGAAAACATGACCTCGATTTTGCCCTATCAATTTAAACCTGCATCTGACGAGGAGAAGCCACAGTTGCAGAAAACCAAGCTAGTCAACTTCAAACACGATTGGAGCAGGACATTTCTCAATGGTAAGTGTCAATATTGTTAATGGCCCTTCGAGTTTTATTCGTGACAAACTAATTAATTACCTCTCGAACTTATGTAGGTGCACATGTGGAAACTGCATCAAAATGCCAAGCGAGGTTGAAAACCTTTGCTGCAAAGAAGTACGACAGGTATTGTTTCTGCTGTAAATGAGCATTTGACGATTAGTGCGTCCTCCTCAAGTGAGGAAATAGAGGTAAAGTTGTTTTTTTATTCAGACATTCTCCATAATAATATAATTTCATAAAAGTATTATTTGCAAATTCTAAATAGGGAATTCATATTAGCAGCAAAAGACTAAGACAAAGTACAGCAATGTTTACAGTGAATTAGACGATGTTTTTGTTGTTAATAAGTCAGTCTTGCATGCTAATTCAGATCGAATATTCAAAGTAACATGGTAAACAATATAGAGACTGCTAAAGGATTGAATGTGCGAATATAAAACCAACTTTACCTCTATAGTGAGGAATGCTATAAACTAACACAATCCAACTTTGATTTAAATTTGTTTTACACCTATACAAAGATTTGAAGCACTGAACAGTCAATTTGTATTATTCATATGTATATAGTTTTATAGCAACGTGTTTAAGAGTGTTAATGTTTTATACCAGTATAAACATTAGCATAGCAACTTGTGTTGGATAGTAATTACCTCTTATGCCAATACAAATATTTGTTATTATAAGTTGTTATAAAAGTTATTAACAAAGAAAACTAATTTCTATATTTATGAGTTTTTGTATGGTCACATATACAATTTTATTTTTCCACTGAAGTTAATATGTATTATTCATATGTAACTATACATCATAGCAAGTTGTTTTTTATAGTGTTAACGTTTTATGCCACTACAAACATTTATGTTCTTATAAGTTATTATAAAAATATATTTTTTTTTAATTCATTGTCACATTTAAAATAGTTTTGTCCACAAAAGATAATCATTATTACTCATGCATAAACATGTAATATCATATCAGTTTGTTTTAGAGAGTGTTAAAGTTGTATGCCAAACCAAACACTTATGTTATTATGAATTATTATTCAAGTATTTGTTGTTTAAGACAGAAAACTGCGCCCCACCCCCCACATCCCATTCTTACCATCGTAGGTTACAAGGATTATCCAGAGGCCAGATCCACAACATGCATGATACACCATCCAGGCTTTGAACCCAACTGTCTGAATCCATATACACTGCAGAACATCTACAACATTTACCAATGTGACAATGGGCGTCTAAGGCTCAGAACAACAGAGTAAGTAAATTTTGATTAATCCCACTAATAATATTAGAGCAACCACTTTGATATGGGATAAACAGAACATGTAAATGATGACATTTCAATGAGATATGTTTATCAAATGATCTTTATTCACAAAATAAATTGTCACACAGATTTTTTTTTACAAAAGTCTTTTATTTCTTTTAGGCAGTTCCGCTACCTGGCGTACCGCAGTTTTGTCAGCTGGTGCCGGGGCTACTTGGGTCAGAGTGTTCATGTTGTAATTCCATGCTATGTTGTAACCCGGATACGGCAGGCATTTCCAGATCTGGCTGGTCGGTACGTTGGCTTCCAACCTCCTCTTGACTGAACCGTGACATGTGATGGGCAATGGCTTCTTCCTTTGTTGATCTGTCGTATTCTGCCCAAAGGGGCTTGGGAATGGGAATTTTCTTCCATTCATCCTCAAATGGAGAGGTGTCCAAAATGATGACCTCGAAGAACAGTTTCAGTAGCTCCTCAACATATCCTATAATTAGAAATGATAATATAATTTTGTAATACATTTATTACATGTAAATTTGTCACGGAACAGAATCAATTGAGAGGTTTGTGCAGTTCAACTCAGACTTTTATTAACAAGTTCAACAAAGGCAGTCTGTCAGTAATTTAAGTTAAATCACACCGAACTGGTTCTTCAAAGCAAACTCAAAAGGGAACACCCATGGCCGGGGGCGAGAGAGCGAGTGAGCCGATCGGTCCGTGCCCACCACAGCGATGCGGGAAACACTGACCTCCGGGTGCTGATGGTCAGAGCACAGTCAACAGGTGATCAAGCAAGCTGCGGCACTCACAACATGAAACGATGAACACAGGAGGGATGAATCATGAGGAGACTTGACGAGACAAGACAAATGATGCACAAACTACACAGAGAACAAACGCACAGAGTAACAAAAATCTGACAACAGAGGGAGAAATAAGGGAGGTAGATATAGGAGTGTCAATATTGACAAAGAGAGAACAGGTGACTGCTGATCAGCGCTCGCGCTGATTGCAAGTGCTGACAGCTGGTAGGGGAAACACAGAAGGGAAAAGATTGACAATTAACAAACCAGATTCATGGCATCTATAGTTTCACAGAGCCAATAGCTATCTGTCTTGTTGTTGTAGCCTAGTGGATTAATTTAGTATTTTTAGAGGCATATAGATCGGTTTGTTCTGTTTTCCTTCTAAGCAGTTAGTCAATGTTTAGCCTATATCAGTGGTTCCCAACCTTTTTCTTTATATATATATATATATATATATATATATATATATATATATATATATATATATATATATATATGTGTGTGTGTGTGTGTGTGTGTGTGTTTGTGTAATATTAATATATAGTAATATCTATAAAAAATATTAATTAATCAGTTTTAACTTGTCTTGGCCTTCAATAAAACCAAAATTTAGGTAGGCTTTGTCATACTGTCTAATCTTTTTCTTCGCCTCTGAAGAATCACTGCATTTACGTTTGTCTGCCATTTTTGTTTTGATTTTGCCTTTACGACACGTTGACAAGCAGATTGCACGAGTGAGCAAAATTTAAATAATTATTTAAAGTTATTTATTTTAATTATTTTCACTATTATGTTGGAATTTTAAGCATGTGTTTAGATTATTTTTTTTTTGGTACTTAAAAATGCATATATAATAGTAGGGCTGCTCGATTTTGGGAAAAATCATAATCACGATTATTTTGGTCATAATTGTAATCACGATTATTCAAAACCATTGCCAGTTAAAGTCAAAATTATTAGCGCTCCTGAGATTTTTTTTTTTTTTATAAATATTTCCCAAATTATGTTTAACAGAGCAAGGAGTTTTAACAGTATTTCCTATAATATTTTTTCTTCTATTTGTTTTATTTTAGCTAGAATAAAGAAAGGTTTAAATATTTTGAAACCAATTTAAGGTCTTAATGACTTGCCTTATTACTCTAATTAAGCCTTTGAACTGCACTTTAATCTGAATGCTTGTATTTTGAAAAATATCTAGTAAAATATTATGTGCTGTCATTATAGCAAAGACAAAAAGAAATCAGTAATTAGAAATGAGATATCAAAACTATTATGTTCAGGAATAAGTTAATAAAATATTCTTTCCATGAAACAGAAATTGGGCAGGAAAAGGTTTGCTTATATTCAAGAGGGCTAATAATTCTGACTTCAACTGTATACATACAGTTATTTTCCACCCTGCAAAGGAAAGAGAAATAAAAACAATAGAATAAAAATATGAAACAAACTGTGCTTTAAGCAACTTCACTGTAAGAAAAACACTTTAGCTACAGCAGTCCTTCAGTCAAGAGCAGCGAGGGTTTTCTCGTTATGTTTATTTAATAATGATAAAAACAGGCGGCAGAAGGATTATAGCGCACTGTCTCTTTAATGGTTTCTCTTTCACGTCTTTTGATCCTCAACTCGTTTGTTTATTACACAAATGAGGGTTAATGTACATAATCACTAAACACCGCGTTTTGACACCTATTTGACCATTAAAGCGTTCACGTTAAGATGACTTTAGATGTCTGCGCTCCTCTGCTCGTCTCAGTGTGCGAATGAGAATGAATGCTGACCAGCCACATGCTTCTGACTGCGTGATCGTGCTGCACACACACATAAGCTCTTTCGCGCTTTTAAGAGCAACACGTGTACAACTGTGGCGAAATATGATGCAATAATCAATTATCTCGATTAATGCTTTTTTATGATCGTTTGAAACCGAAATTTAAATCGGATTTTCGATTAATTGCAAAGCCCTTTATAATAGTGGAGCATTTTCATGCCTTTTTCTACCTCAATACTTATCCTCTCCCGTGCCCCCCCTGTGAACTCTGGCGCCCCCCTTAGGGACCCCAGGTTGGGAACCACTGGCCTTTATGATTATTTCTATAGCCTAAAATGACTGAGGTTGAGGGGTTGGTCCTCTAATTGCACATTATACTGAGAAAGCTATGTACATTATGCTCACTTTGTGCATGAAAGTTTTGTGTTGTGAATCACTTGAATTTAAAGTGAATAAAATAATAGCAAAAATAAGAAAAGAAATCTGCATCTTGTCATGGCATTGGAGTTTACATAGTCCTGTTGTGTCTAATATGAATATAGCCAAGCTATTCACATATATATATATATATATATATATAGAAGCCGAAAATCGCGGCTGTCATAAATCACAAACGATCAGTGTTTTATTTTTTATCACAGGAGACATTTTAGGTGTCAATGCCGAAATACACCTTAGTAGTAGCAGAACAATCATGTACAGTTCATGAAATACACCACTGTCTTTGAAATGAATATGATATAAGCATGATCTCAACGTGCTTACTCATGCAGCACACACGTGTGCATAATTAGACATGTCCGTAATGCCCTTTTGCGCATGCGGGTCAGTTTAGGACCATGATTTGATCTGGTATTGGCCACATTTACAAGAGCAGTGCGAACAGCCATGCAGAAAAATCAGATTTGAGAAAAAATCAGATTTGAGCACTAAGCCTCGCTGTGTGAACGTAGCCTGTGTCATCGAACCTATCAGATTCCGTCTAGGAAGTATAAAAACTCAGTATGTTACATCAGTGTTGCCGTCTTTTTTTTCTGATGGGTAAACCCTTCCGGTTGAAAGTAACAGATTGACTGGTTTGGTCCTCAGCTGCTTTGCATCAGACGCTGTTCATTCGGCGTACTTTCTGCCTGCTCTGATTACCGGTGCTTTGTGCGTTGGTGGCGTCCGATTTAGTGTTTACCAATAACTTCCGATCTTTGAGTGAGACCATGTTCTAACATCTGTACGGTATGTATGGCAGAGCATTTGTTTGTTTTGATTTTAGTTTTTTTATTGTAATTTGTGGCTTTTGTGACAACAGGTGACTGTGCACAAGGGTTTCTGTAATGACTGGTGACCAAGTCTGTCAACAGCGGTGGCAGCCCTGGTGTTTTGCCGGAGCCTAATTTTGTGATTTTTTTTTTATTTCTTTTGTATATTATTATTTTTATTGATTGAATATTATTGATTTTTGTTTTTGTTATGCATTCGAGTGATTTTTGCTAATTTTTTCCTTTCTGTTCAGTTCTATTCTAAATTGTTACTTTTTTTTGGTTGTGATTTTCATATTTTTCTTTAGTTTCTCTTTGTTTTGTATCTGTCTTCTGAGTACTTTCTTCGAAACATATTTGGTTTATGGGGGGGGGGGGGGGGGTTGACTCAGCTTGGGTGCATTGTATTGATGTGTGTGTGTGTATACACCGAGTGCTGTGCTAAGTAGATTTTGCTGTGTGAAATAAGTTTGCTGTGTTTTCACAGGGGCTGTGTGTGCGTGTGTGTATTCCTTGGTGTTGTGGACACTTGCAAACTTCAGCTGGTACCCCGCTCTATTTTTTTTGGATTATTGTTGTCTTTTTTTGTTTTGTAATAGACTCATGTTAAAAAGAATTTTGTATGCTTTTAACTTTTGTATTTCAATAAAGTGCTCTTTTCTGATTTTACGTCTCCATGCTCACCCTACTTTAGCTACAAACCTAAGTGCCTGTTAAATATTATTATTATTCCCGGCATAACCGGGTGGCATAGTCGTTCAAGGTGTTCAATTTCTTATCCCTCCCCACCACACATACTTTTAACAGACTAAGATCATTTGTGATTCTGACTGTCATCCTTTCTTGCAATGTCTTGAGCCTTCAAGTTGGCAATTATATACTATATTGTTAGTAGCCTGGACAGGTCGCAGTCATTCTGCTACATTATATCGCTTTCTACTTGATGTAAAATGCTCTGCACTACATTTAGTCATTTTATAATATAAAGTTAAGTTCTAATTCTGTAGTTATTTTGGTGAAAGTAACTAAAAAGTAGTATAAGTGTAATGTAACATAACAATTCTGAGACAGTAATATTGTAAGGTAAGGGATTACTTTTAAATAACAGTAATAAGTAATATGTAATGTATTACAGTTTGGAAGTAACTTGCACAACACTGTTTACCACTGTTGTTTTCACATCTGGAAAAATACATATGAACAGCGAGCTTACTGAGAGGTGGTATCACGTTAACCGTAATGAGGCGATATAGGAGAATCCGTACTATAGGAGAGTCCTTACTTTTATACGGATTACATAAAAAGAAATTATTTGTTTTCGACTTGAATTGGTTAATGCAAAAGTAGACATATCAAGCTTAATATAGATGTCATAAATCACCATCTTTGTTGAAAATTTGCTGAGTTTCCTTTTATTTTAGTGACGAGTTTTTCTAGAAAACAGTTTGCATGCGTCTTTAGATGCTTGTATAAACAATGCCTAGTGGGCGCGGTCACATTAAAACTAATGAGACCAGACAGAGAAACTAGACATAGCGTTAGTTTCATACTGATTACTTTTTCAAGCAATGTTTTTTTAACATGCATAGCATTTTAAAAAGTAGACATTTCAAGGTTTCTAGAGATACATGTCTTATCTTTGTGCGTTTTGTTTTTGCGAAGTTTCAGCACATTTTACTGACGCGCTTCTAAAAGCAATTCATGGAGAAAAGACAGATTGCCTATACTGATTGTTCTCCTTATTTTGCAAAAGCACACATGTTTGTTGTTGATTGAGTGTACACAACAAAAAGTAGATACACGGGGGAAGAAAATGGCGTCGTAGAGTGAGCACACATTTTGAGGGAGCTCCTGTGGCATTAGCTCAAATATTCGGTAAATATATACTTTCACTCAGTGAAATCAGTCTGCCTGGCTAGAAAGAGACTGTGTCATGTCTTTAGATCAATATTTTTTTGAAAGGATCTGACAAAATGCCCAAAACAAAGAAAACGGCAAAAAGTTCTACCACTAGTGGCGTCGAGCAGCAAGCTGATGACGCTGGTGTGAGCCGTGATGAGGAAAGTTCCAGTTCCAACTTTTTTGAAGCCTTGGACAAACTAACTGAAAATATTACAAAGGTAATAGATGAAAAGGTCGATACAGTTCTAGCCGCTATTAGCGTACAAACAGCTCAGTTTCAAGCCTTGACTGAACGAGTGGGCCAGGCGGAGGAAAGGATCGCCGGAGTGGAAAATTCAACGGAATCTCTGCAAACTACGGTTGCTGATCTTCAGAAAAAAAGTGAGCGTGATCATATAGATGATCTGGAAAATTGCGGGCGCAGGAGTAATTTGTGCTTAATCGGGCTACCGGAAGGAACGGAGGGCAGTGATTCTGTTCATTTCTTTGAAAAATGGCTCCCCGATTACTTGAAGATCGCCACAAAAGCCGGTCGGATCAAGCTTGATCGCGCTCATCGGTCTTTGGCACCGGTACCAGGTCCTGCTCAACGACTCAGACCTGTCATCATAAAGTTCCATAACTTTGCAGACAAGCAGCGAGTGCTGAACGCAGCACGTAAATGTGGCACGGTTCCGGAGAGGAGCGCAGACGCAGGTCAGAGGATTTCATTTTTCAACGATTATTCTGCAACGGTGATAAAGAAGCGCAAAGCTTTTGACGATGTCAAAAAACGGTTGCAAAAGTTAAAGATTGAATATGCCCTGCTTTACCCGGCAACACTGAGGTTGAACATCAACGGGACTGTGAAGCGCTTCACCTCACCTGATGATGTAACTTCGTTTATCGACAACAAGGGCTAGCGCGAAAAGTGGTCAGATAGCTGAGGGACATGATCACAATAACTCACTGAGTGAAGTTTTATAATGTTGCTGAGAGCATGGTGAGGTTTGTGTTTACCCTATGTTTAAGGATAAGGGTGGTGTTTTGAGAGGTAGGCAATTGCTTACAAAAGAAGAGAATAGTTCTTCCTGCATGTTTAGCAGGATTGTTCCCTTGTATATTGTTATATGTTTTGTCTTGTGTCATGTTTTTTTTTTTTTTTTTTTAAAGCTCAGATTACTGAAGGGTTTATTTGTTGGCATATATATTAGGTTTGTCTGTATTTTATCTGCATTGATTGTTTGTGCATTATATAATGTCTAGAAAGCTTAGGGTTTGTACTTGGAATATTCGTGGTATACATAATCCTATAAAACGAAGAAAGATACTAGCTTTTTTGAAAAAAGGAAAAATTGAAATTGCCCTATTACAAGAGACCCATTTGAGTGACACAGAACATTTAAAATTACAACAGGGTGGGTTTGGGCAAATATATTTTTCATCTTTTACATCTAAAAGCAGAGGTGTTGCTATTCTCATTAAACGTAATTTACCACTCAAAGTTACAAATTGTATTAAAGACAGAGATGGTTGCTATGTTATTATTGAAGGCTTATTTCAAAATAAAACAATTTTTATACTAAATATGTATTATCCACCAGCTCACCCATCTGACTTTGTTACTAGAGTATTTTTGGACTTGATTTCCAGATCAGCAGACCTAACAATTGTAGGGGGAGATTTTAATTGTGTATTGAAACCCATTATAGATAGACACCCACATAGCTCTGCATCCCTAACTACTCAGGCAAAATCTCTTCATAACATCTGTAAAGATCTTGGCTTTATAGATGTTTGGAGAACTCTTCACCCTGATGATAAAGAATATACATTTTTTTCTACCTCTTATAATTGTCAGTCAAGATTGGATTACTTTTTCATGCCAAAACAGATCTGCACTTAGTATTATCTTGTAACATAGAAAGTATTTTATTGTCAGATCATGCTAGTGTCACTATGGAGCTTCAATTTAGTAACACAATGGATTATTCTATACAATGGAGACTTAGCATTGCAACCCTTAGAGATTCAGCATTTTCTGTTTATTTTTCAACTGAATTTAAATATTTTCTTTCTATTAATTCTTCATCAACAGATAACCAATCCTTATTATGGGAAACCTGTAAAGCTTACGCAAGAGGTTTAATAATTTCTTATACTTCTACTAAAAAGCGTCAAAGAATGGCAAATCAAAGGGATTTGGAGGCTCAGTTATTGGTGAAGGAAAGGATGTATAATAGATCTCCTTCAGAAGATTTACTAAAAGAATTACAAGCAATTAGATCAGCTTTGGATTGTATTCTTACCGTGGAGGCAGAGAAGAAAAAAAGATATTCAAAACAAAGATTTTATGAGCATGGGGACAAGCCTGGGAGATTTCTAGCATACATTGCTAAACAACGTGCAGCTTCCCAATATATTACCACTATTGTTGATTCAGAAGATAATAGTTTCCATGATAATATAAATATAAATAAATTATTTGGGAATTTTTATATTAATTTATACTCTTCTGAGAAAACAAGTGACCACCTTAAACAAATGTTAAACCTCTTTTCTGGGATTAATCTTCCAAAAATTTCAGGTGCTCAAAAAGAATCTCTTAATAGTCCAATTTCTAGAATAGAGGTTATCAATGCCATTAATGCTCTGAAGAATGGGAAATCACCAGGCCCAGATGGTTTTTGTGAAGAGTTTTTTAAGAAATTTCAAAGAGTTGCTAGTTGACCCACTGCTTAATATGTTTAATTATTCCTTTACAGTTAAAGAGTTACCAAAGTCACTTGGAGAAGCCTATATTTAGCTTATATTAAGGAAAGGAAAAAATCCGGAAATATGTTCTTCTTATAGACCAATTGCTTTACTAAATGTAGATCGAAAGTTGCTATCTAAAATTTTAGCAAATCGCCTTAAAAAAATTCTGCCTTCAATAATTGGACTTGATCAAACAGGATTTATACAGAATAGGAATTAATCTGTGTCAGGACCTGTCATTTTATGACTTTAGTTTTTACATGTTATGATTTTATTTCTCCACTAGATGTCCTCATTTCTCCCCTTGTGTTGTTTGAGTTCAGTAATTAAGTGATTGTTTTCACATGTGTCCTGTTATGTCATGTGTATTTAAGTTCACTAGTTTCCCTTGTTTCTTTGCTCAGTTATTGTTGATGCTAGCCCTTCGTTGTTACCGTGAGTCTTGCCCTGCTTTCTCAAGATCTGTTCTGAGTTCTATGCTACTTAACCTTTTTTTCCTTGTTTTTTGGATGCATCTGCTCTAGTATTTTTCCAGAGATATTTTGCCTGTTGGCCTTTTTGTTTCTCCGTTAACTCAGTCCTTTTTTATCTCTGCATTTTTTGTTGTTCCATATCTGGATTTTTGTGTTTTAAATAATAAATCTCTCACAGTGCAAGTACTTTCTCGCTTTTGGATTCATTATCCACCTGTGGCTGAGTGGTTAAACATTCAGACTCTGACACAGCAGACCTGGGTTCAAACCCCATTCCTGACAGAATAACTGAGCCAAGAACAACATGAATCCAGAAGCACACAGCCCTCAGGATCTTCTTGCCACAGTTGCCCAGCAGGCTTCTACGGTCCAGCGACATGAGCAAGTTCTAGTGCAGTAAGTAACACTCATGGCCAAGCATTCACAGGTACTTTCTGACATAATGACTTCTATTCGTCAGCTTTTCGACAGGTTACCTTCCAGCCCTACTCCTGCCTCCTCTGTAGCCTCAGTACCCAATGCAGAGACTCGAGTGACCTCTCCACTGACGGAATCTCGCCTGCCACCACCCCAATGCTTCACAGGTGATCCTAGTGTATGTGATGGTTTCCTTACCCAATGTGCTCTAACTTTTGAATTACAGCCATCTACCTTCCCCTCAGATCGGGCCAAGATTGCGTATGTAATCACCCTTTTGTCTGGTAAGGCTCTTTCATGGGCCACTGCAGTTTGGAAAGCTAAGGCCCCATTCTGTTCCAGTTTTACGGCATTCGAAGAGGAGTTTAAGCGGGTTTTTGATCATCCCCACAGTGGCTGGCAAGCCTCCAAGAAACTCCTTACCCTTCAACAAGGTAGTGGTAGTGTGGCCGAATATGCCATCCATTTCCGAACTGTCGCAGCAGGAAGTGGCTGGAATAATGAGGCACTCATGGTCTGCTTCCAAAATGGGCTGTCGGAGGTAATTAAAGATGACCTAGCAACCAGAGAACCTGCTCTAGACCTTGATGGACCAAGCTATTCGCCTCGATAATGGTCTGAGGGAAAGGAAGCTGAACTGCTCCTCAGCCCCCACACAATTTCTCACCCCATCATCCCCTCAAACTTTACAATCTGCTCAAGAGGTTTTAGAACCCATGCAGTTGGGTAGAACTCGTCTCTCTCCTACAGAAAGAGAATGCCGCATGTGAGAGCGTTGTTGCCTATATTGTGGTTTGCCTGGTCACTTTCGGTCTACCTACCCTCAGCTCTCAGGAAACGCTCAGTCCCGTACAGGCAAGGAGGGACTGTAACGGGAGCTACTGTCAGTACCATACCTTCCAAATCTGGGTTATTTCTCCCCATCACACTCACATGGGCAGACAAGAAATGCCCACTTCAGGCCTTTGTAGATTCCGGGGCTGCTGGAAATTTCATGGATCTCACCATAACTAGAAACTTCAAAATTCCTAACGATCCCCTTCCTGGTCCACTTTCTGTCACTGCCTTGGACGGTAGACCGTTAGGTCCAGGAGAAGTCACCCACCTTACTTCCCACCTGGGTCTCTCTGTTTGTCAGCACCAAGAGAAGATTTGCTTTCACTTGATCCACTCACCAGAGTTTCCAGTTATCCTTGGGCACCCCTGGCTGCTTCAGCATAACCCTCAAATTGATTGGCCCACTTGCACAGTTTTAAGTTGGAGTCCCACGTGCCAAACCACATGCCTGAGTCAGAAATCCTTCAAACCTTTTCTCGAGTCTCAAGAACCCCTGGATCTGTCTCTAGTCCCAGCTCCATACCATCACCTTAAGGCTGTCTTCAGCAAAAGGAGAGCTACCTCCCTGCCCCCCCACCGCCCCTATGACTGTGCCATTGAGTTGCTCCCAGATTCCTGCCCCCCTAGAGGCAGTATTTTTTCACTGTCTCTCCCCGAACAAACTGCCATGGATAATTATATTGATGAATCTCTTGCAGCAGGGATTATCCAGCCATCCACCTCTCCTGCAGGCGCTGGTTTTTTCTTTGTGGGGAAAAAAGATGGTGGACTTCGCCCCTGTATTGATTACAGGGGTCTCAATAAAATCACAGTCCGCAATCGCTATCCCTTGCCTCTCATGTTTACTGCATTTGAAATTCTTCAAGAAGCCTCTATTTTCACAAAGCTTGACTTGCGTAACGCCTACCATCTTGTGCGCATTAAAGAAGGAGACGAGTGGAAGACTGCTTTTAACACGCCCACTGGGCACTATGAATATCTGGTTATGCCCTTCGGTCTCACCAATGCCCCTGCTGTTTTCCAAGCTCTTATTAACAATGTCCTCCGAGATATGCTCAACAAGTTTGTGTTTGTCTACTTGGACGACATTCTCATTTTCTCAAGCTCCCTCCAAGAGCATGTACTACATGTCAGCAAGGTTCTCAGGTGTCTACTGGATAACCACTTGTACGTCAAACCTGAAAAATGTCAATTTCATGTGTCCCAAGTTAAGTTTCTGGGGTTTGTCGTCAAACCTGGACAAATTCAGATGGATCCACAGAAGGTCCAGGCAGTTAAAGATTGGCCTTCCCCTTCATCTATAAAGGAGGTACAGCGCTTTCTTGGTTTCGCCAATTTCTACCGGAAATTTATCCTGAACTTTAGTACTGTGGCAGCCCCATTATCTGCTCTGACCAAGGGTAACCCAGCAGATTTTCTATGGTGGCCAGAGGCCGAACTGGCCTTCAACAACCTCAAGAGTCGCTTCACCTCTGCACCTATCCTTATCCTTCCCAACCCAGAGAGATCCTTCACAGTAGAAGTGAACGCGTAAATGTAGGCGTTGGGGCAGTATTATCCCAGAGAGGAGATGACAACAAGCTACATCCATGTGCATTCCTCTCCCATCGCCTCACTCCCACTGAGAGGAACTATCACATAGGTGACAGAGAGTTACTAGCCGTCAAGTTAGCCCTGGAGGAATGGAGACACTGGCTGGAGGGTGCCAAACACCTTTTCGAAGTACTCACGGACCACAAAAATCTCGAGTACATCCAGCAGGCTAAGCGACTCAACCCCCGCCAGGCACGTTGGTCTCTATTCTTCAACCGCTTCAATTTCACTCTCACTTACCGACCAGGCTCCAAAAACCTGAAACCAGATGCTCTGTCCAGAATTTATGTTAAATCTGCTCAAGAAGATGGCATTGCCACCATCATACCCAGGTGTAAGATAATTGCCCCTATCCAGTGGGACATGGAAAGCATGGCAAGGAGGGCCCAACACCAAGAACCCGATCCTGGAGGAGGACCAAATAATCATCTGTTTGTCCCTAAAGCTGTCCGAGCTAAGGTCCTTCAGTGGGGGCATTCCTCTCGACTTACCTGTCACCCTGGGTCTTCTCGCACTCTCGAGTTCCTCCTGAGACGGTTTTGGTGGCCCACTATTAAAACTGATGTTGCGAATTTTGTTAAAGCTTGCCCTACCTGCAACCAGAGTAAGGTCCCTCACAGTTCACCTTAAGGACACCTACACCCACTTCCCATACCTCACAGACCATGGTCACACATCTCGATGGATTTCATCACTGGACTCCCCTTATCTCAGGGGAACACTACCATCTTAGTCATTGTGGACAGATTTTCCAAGGCAGCACGATTCATTCCCCTACCCAAACTACCCTCTGCTAAGGAAACTGCTGAACTCATCATGAATTATGTATTCCGGGTCTTTGGTATTCCACAAGACATTGTCTCAGATCGAAGACCCCAATTTTCTTCTCGATTCTGGCGAGCCTTCTGTCAATCCCTGGGTACTACTGTGAGTCTGTCTTCGGGGTCCCACCCTGAATCTAATGGCCAGACAGAGAGGCTCAATCAGGACCTGGAGACTACCTTAAGGTGCATGGCAGCTAAAAACCTCACTTCTTGGTCTCGCTTTATCATGTGGGCGGAATACTCTCACAACACGCTGTGTTCATCTGCAACGGGCATGACTCCATTTGAGTGCCAGTTTGGATATTCTCCACCACTGCTTCTCAAAGTCTCCCAACAGTACAAACATCAGGCCAACCGCAGACGCAGACCGGCACCCATTCTGCGTCCTGGGCAAAGAGTCTGGCTCTCCACAAGAAACATTCCCCTTCGGTTGGAGTCAAGGAAACTCTCCCAAAAGTACATTGGTCCCTTCAAGATTGCCAGGAAAGTTAACCCTGTTACCTACCGTCTATACTTACCCAAATCCTTAAAAATAAATCCCACTTTCCATGTGTCTCTATTAAAACCTGTTTTTTCTTCTCCCTTTTCCGTGACAGATAAACCTCCTCCTCCTCCTCGTTACTTTGGGGGCCAGCCAGCCTACACAGTCCGCCGGATACTGGATGTCCGTCAAGTGCGTAAATCCCGGCAGTATCTCGTGGACTGGGAAGGCTATGGTCCCGAGGAGCGATTTTGGACCCCAATCTGATTCGACACTTTCAGTTAAGGTCTTCCAACAAAAACGTCAGGAGCCGTTCCTAGAGGGGGGGGGGGGTTCTGTCAGGACCTGTAATTTTATGATTTTAGTTTTTACATGTTATGATTTTATTTCTCCACTAGATGTCCTCATTTCTCCCCTTGTGTTGTTTGAGTTCAGTAATTAAGTGATTGTTTTCACATGTGTCCTGTTATGTCATGTGTATTTAAGTTCACTAGTTTCCTTTGTTTCTTTGCTCAGTTATTGTTGATGCTAGCCCTTCGTTGTTACCGTGAGTCTTGCCCTGCTTTCTCAAGATCTGTTCTGAGTTCTATGCTACTTAACCTTTTTTCCTTGTTTTTTGGATGCATCTGCTCTAGTATTTTTCCAGAGATATTTTGCCTGTTGGCCTTTTTGTTTCTCCGTTAACTCAGTCCTTTTTTATCTCTGTATTTTTTGTTGTTCCATATCTGGATTTTTGTGTTTTAAATAATAAATCTCTCACAGTGCAAGTACTTTCTTGCTTTTGGATTTCATTACGTCTTTTAAATATTATTTACACCTTTAAAGCAAAATCTATAGAGGCAATGGTGCTGTCTTTGGATGCAGAGAAGGCGTTTGATCGTATTGAATGGTTCTATCTTTTTTTTGTCTTGGAGAAATTTGACCTAGGTGAAAATTTTGTGCAGTGGATCAAAGTTCTGTATACAAACCCATGCTCTGCAGTATTGACGAATGGCCTCAGATCTGATTATTTTCCTATGCATAGGGGCACCAGGCAGGGTTGCCCCGTCTCCACTTTTATTTGCGATGGCTATAGAGCCTCTAGCTGAGGCAATCAGATCAGAAACATCCATTTCAGGTTTGCAGATAGGAGATAAACATCATAAGATTGCATTATATGCAGATGATGTATTACTTTTTTTTTATGTAAGCCTAAGAAGTCAGTTCACATTCTTATTGAGTTAATTAATCAGTTCGGTACCTTCTCTGGTTATAAAATAAATTTAACTAAATCTGAAGCTATGCCATTAGGTACTCTTACTTCCAAACCTAATATTGTGCCCTTTTTTCCTTTTAAGTGGTCACCTCTTGGTTTTATTTATTTAGGAATTTCTATAGCAACATCTTTAAAGCAGATGTACAAATCTAATTTTGTTCCATTGTTTGATAAAATACAGCAGGATTTAGAACGTTGGAATTCCTTGCCAGTGTCTTGGTTAGGTCGGATAGCACTAGTAAAAATGATTGTGTTACCCAAATTACTATATCCTATTCGTATGGTTCCTATATTGTTTTCTAATAGAGCATTGAAGGGTCTAAATAGCTGGCTAACTTCCTTTATATGGAGTAAGCGCAAACCTAGGTTAAAAATGTCTGTACTTTATTTGCCAAGTTCTGTGGAAGGGTTGGACTTCCCAAACATTAAAATGTATCAGCTGAGTTCACACTTGAGATACATTGCAGAATGGGTTAGGAATGATTCTTCCTCTACTTGGTTAGATATTGAATCCGCTTTTTCAAGATTTCCTTTAAAAGCTCTTCTTTTTGTTAAGAGCTTTCAAAAAATAAAGGAGATATATGAAAATCCAATTATAGTCAATACCCTGAAAGCTTGGAGATCTGTTTGCAGGCTTGAAGGAAGATCTAAATTGACTTCTTTCTTTACCCCAATTCTAGATAATCCCGATTTCACTCCAGGAATTCTAGATGATGGTTTTAAACGCTGGTGTTATTCGGGAATTGTAGGGCTTGGGGACATGTTCTCAGACAGCAAACTAATGTCGTTCACAGAATTAGCTCAGAAATACCAGTTTGTCAAAAATGTTTTTATTCGTTTTCTTCAATTGAGACATTACATCACTAACAGCACAACACTTGTTAAAAATTGTGAGATATCTTCTATTGAGAGGTTATTATTTTTATCATCTAAAAAGATTTCTGTGGGCCGATTTTATGCGTCTGTATGCTCAATCCCATCCCCTGACATACAGAGAATTAAAACCAAATGGGAGGAGTTGGTTACTAATATTGATGAGGAAACATGGGATGATATTTGGTCAAATGCTAAGAAAATATCTGTTTGTACACGTACAAAGGAAATACAATATAAAATAATACACAGACTTCATATCTCCCCTAACCGCAGACATCTATTTAATCCTTCTAATTCACCTATGTGTTTAAAATGTAAAATTGATGTAGGTACTTTAACACATTGTATGTGGTCATGTAACAAGCTACAAAGATTCTGGTCCTTGGTGCTGGGGGAAATGGAAAAGATCTTTAACATGCCATTGGATTTAGACCCAGTTTCGTTGATTTTGGGTATACCTAATGGACACATTCTTTCATCGGCTAATAAGAAATTGTATAATATACTGACTTTTGCTGCCAGAAAAAATATTTTGCTTAATTGGATTAGTGATAAATCTCCATCACTTAAAGGTTGGCACAAGATAATTTTTGAGTTGTTTCCTCTGGAACATCTTACCCATGTTTTACACAAAAAAACAGAACATTTTTTTCAAAGTTTGGACTCCATACTTGGACTATTTGGAACCTAGTCTTTGCCCTATCATGCTGAAAGGAATATTGTAACTATTGTTTTCTGAAAAACATACAATGTTATTATTATCCCTTTTTTCCGATCTGTTTCATGTGGGGTAGTGCTGTTTTATGGGTAATCTGAGCCTTTTTTTTTTCCTTTTACATTGTTCTGTGTTGTCATTATTTTTGTTGTTGTTGTGTGAGTATCTTTTGAAGAATTGTTGTTATGTCTGTATTATAGTGAAAATCCAATAAATATAATTATTAAAAAAAAAAGTAGATACACAACAGATTCAATTGATTCATTGATCTTATCTGTACGATCAAAACTGAAGGTGTAAAAATAAGTTAATTTCAGCAGTTTGACGACACCACAGGTCAAAACGCGTACACGGGTAGATACACCCAGAGGGTTAACAGGTAGTTTCTTTCTTTTTCTTTTCTTCTGTTTTTCTTTAATTTTGTAACTCTAAAGAAACAAGGACATTTCTTAAATGGGTGGGAAAATAAATTTAAGAATGAAAATATGTTCAGATAGATGGTAGTTAAAGTGTGGAATCTGAGTTACTGTTTAAAATGTTGAATTTTTATCTTTGTACATTCTGATTGGCTGAATGACAAGTTGGTTGTTACTTTTGTCAGCGCTGACTGGTGAGAAAAGTAAAACAGGTCACGTTTCACAAGCTGTCTCCAGTGATGTATTTTATTTATTTTGAGAGTGAGTCACGCAAAATACTTAAACCCTATATTACACTACTAATATAGTATATAATTGGCAATGTGAAGGCTCAAGAAAATGCAATAAAGGATAACAGCCAGAATTACAAATGATCTAAGTCTGTTAAAAGTACACTGCTTGCTCAGTGAGATTATATACAGACTTACAATTTGTGTCTTGTTTCCTCTCCCTTTCGTGCATCTTGATATGATTTATATTGGTGCACTATTTATTAACAATTACCAAAATAATAAAATAGACCTACATATTACATTTTAAATCTAATGAACCATACATTTTTTGTGCGTGTCTGTTTTATTTCCATTGGCGACTCCTAGAGGCAGTTGTGTTAAATTCCTCTCTACAAAGTGTCTGAGCCTTGCAATGGCAGCTGTACGAGACGGGTTCATCTAGCAGGTATATAATGGTTTCCATACCATACAGTTGACCAGCTAAACATTAAAGCACAATTTGCAACAGTCGCCTGTTTTCCCAATGTAATCTGAGCGATCTACCGCACGCACATTGCTATAAAGACACTATCTGAAGATGAATTTGCATGCGTGAATCAGAAACATTTCCATTCAATAAATGTGCAAATAAAATTTGATGCACAAACTTATTGATGATTCCTACTTGTCTTTCTCGTGATAAATAGTGGGCAAAATCTGATATGTAGCGGGGAAAAAAAGAAGAATGAGTTCATCAGACACTGGATTCGAGCCGAGTTTATGCTCGAACGTGTCAATACATGATCACATGCGTCTTACGAGGTGCGCCACTGAGACTGTTAAAAGTACTGCAACAGTTTACAGATATAAACCACACTATTTCTTTTTTTTAATGCACTCAGTGCGATGTTCAGACCCAACTGTGTTACCCGCATCAGCTAAACTCTCCCACTCTATTTTTTTTCTTTTGTTGTTAATTCCGGAGAACAAACTTGCAAATAACACCGCTTTTCTCCGGTCTACCTCCGAAAGCAGCACCTTCAATTCACATTCTGTTCAAAGTTTCTCTTTTTGCTTGATTTTGCCATTGCTTTTTCGTTGGGTTTTGCCATTAGCATAGTCATTAGCATATTCATACGGGGGAGGAGGTAGGGAGGGGTTTTGTGCTCGTGGATGTTGCGCTCAGTTTCACGTTTATTCGGATGTACAAAAGAATATGCGTGAGATTCGGCGTACGCAGTGTTTCATACATCAGAATTTTTTTCTGCGTACGCACATTTACAGCTTTGTGCGTACGCAATGTTTTAGTAAGATTTCCACGCAAGTCTTCGTACATGAGGCCCCTGGTTTTTGTGTGTCTCCTAAAAACAAAGTTAAAATAGACAGGCCAAGAGAGGAGCAAGGACATTGAACATTCTTACATAAAGCAGTGTTTTAGTTATTTATTGGTTCAGATTAATTTAAAAGTTAAATAATTAATCAAATAATTATATGTAATAAAAGTGATGAAAAACAGGATGTTAAGCAAAAGGATAAACGTTGATTCATGTTGAAATGGATTTGATGGTAGAAATAGGACTCTTTCACCTCACACTACAGGAAAACGTAATTCATTACTGTAATACATTACTTTTGTAACACATTACTCCCAATACTGTCGATAAGCAGTTAATTTAATTTAAAAATATAACATCCCCATTCAACCCCACATACACGCCATTAAGATTAAGTCTATTGATGATACACCTATTGAAAAAGGAATTACTCACCAGACCAAAACCCTCACTCTGAAGACTGGAACCCTGCATTATGAATCAATTTCATTCTATGTTGTTGATTCACCCAAGTATGAAGTAGTCTTAAAATATCCATGGCTTCATATTCATGACCCAGAGCTATCATGGCATTCAGGAGAATTAACTCACTGGTCTAAATTCTGCCTAGTGAGATGCATCCATGTTAAACCACAGCCATGTCTGACGACCAGCGAAGAGAGCCCTAAGATCCACAAAGTGTTCAGTAAAGCCAAGGCAACTCAACTCCCTCCACATCGTCCCCGAGACTGTGAAATCAAATTATTACCCAATGCCATGCCACCTAAAACCCGGGTGTACCCTCTCTCCAAAGGAAAGCCAAGCCATGCACGAATACATTGATGAAGCTCTGGATTCTGGTATCATTCGTCCATCTACGTCACAGCTGCAGCAGGATTCTTCTTTGTAGAGAAGAAATATGGAGGTCTTCGTCCATGTATTGATTAAAGAGGTTTGAATATTATCACAGTGAAATTTCGCTATCCTCTCCCATTAGTCCCCTCTGCCCTTGAACAGCTACGTGAAGCCAAGATATACATTAAACTTGACCTGAGAAGTGCACACAATTTAATAAGAATCCATGAAGGGGAAGATTGGAAAACGCCATTTGTCACCACCAGGGGACACTATGAACACAAAGCCATGGCCTACGGACTGGCTAACGCTCCAGCTGTCTTTTAGTAATTTGTCAATGAGATCTTCAATGATCTAAATAAAAAGTATGTTGTCGCCTACATTGATGACATCTTGATTTATTCCAAGAACGAGACAAATCATGAAAACCATGTCAGAGAGGTGCTTTCAAGACTACTCAAGAATCAACTGTACGTCAAAGCGGAGAAATGTGAGTGTAATGTGAAGCAAACTTCATTCCTGTGCTATGACAACAGTCATAATGGAGCACGGATGGATAAACCAAAGTTCAAGCAGTCGCTAAATGGCCAGTGCCTACCTCGATCAAGGAATTACAAAGATTTTTGGGGTTCGCTAACTTCTACAGGAGGTTCATATGAGACTACAGTTCTGTAGTTTCACCCATGACATCTTTACTCAAAGGAAAACCCAAGAAACTGAATTGGTCAGAAGAAGCAAACCAAGCATTCATGGAGTTAAAGGAAAGATTTACCACAGCCCCTATACTTAAACATCCTGACCCTAACTCACCATTCATCCTGGAGGTGGATGCCTCAGATCTGGGCATGGGAGCAGTACTGTCACAAAGACACAGAACACCAGGTAAACTGCACCCATGTGCGTTCTTTTCAAGGAAGTCAACCTCTGCAGAATGCAATTATGATGTGGGAAACTGATGAGCTACTTTCAATGAAGGAGGCTATTTCTGAGTGGAGGCATTGGCTAGAGGGAGCCACTCATTCTTTCCAAGTCATCACAGATTACAAAAATCTGGAATATATTAAGAGTGCCAAACGCTTAAACCCCAGACAAGCCCGATGGGCCCTATTCTTCACCAGGTTCCAGTTAACAGACACATACAAACCAGGCAGCATGAATTGCAAGGCAGATGCTCTTTCGCGACGTCATGACTCTCCCTGCAATGGGTCCATACATCCATCTGTGCAGGTCATCCAGGTAAATCACGAACTAACCACCTAATCCAAAATTCATTCTGGTGGCCAAAAATGAGCAGACATAACCAACTACATCAAGTCATGCCAAGTCTGAGCCCAGTCAAAAACACCCAAGGAATTGCCATCAGGACTCCCTCAGCTACCATGGTCCGACCTATCCATCAATTTTATAACCGACTTACCTCCACCCAACAATTTTACCACAATTCTGGTAATTATTGACGGTTTCTCTAAATTATGTAGTCTGGTTCCATTACTTAGCCTACCCACAGCCATGAAAACTGCTTAAGCCTTGTTCCAGCCTGTATTTTGAACGTATGGATTGCAAGAGGACATTGAGAGTCATCTGGGCACACGGTGTACCTCACAGGTCTGGAGGGCCTTCTGCAAGCAGCTGGATATTAACTTAAGCCTCACCTCCAGATATCATCCCCAAGCCAAGGGTCAAGAAGAACATCTCAACCAGGAAAAAGGTCGTTACCTCAGCACTTACTGCAGCAGAGTTTCTCCCTTGGGCTGAATATGCACAAAACTTATCAACTCACTCATCAACAGGACTTACCCCTTTCAGTGTGTCTTGGGATTTTAGCCTTCATTGTTCCTGCGTTCTGTTGAGCCCTCTACAGTTCCAGTGGTCGATGAGTGGATTCGAAGAAGTAAGAGGGTGTACGACAGTGCCCATGTCTGTCTCCAGCGGGCCATGAGAACACAGCAGTTCCAGGCCAATTGTTGACGTCGTCCACACCCTTTCAAGCAACCAGGACAGCATGTCTGGCTCTCTACACGGGACATCAAGCTACGGCTACCCAGCAGGAAGCTCAGTCCAAGGTATGTGGGTCCCTTCAAAATCATAAATCAAATGAATGAAGTGACGAACCAGTTGGAGTTTCCTGATAATTGCCGTATTTCTTCTTCCTTCTATGTATCCCTGGGGTGGGGTTCTGTAACGCCACAGACTACAGCCCTTGTCCGACTACTTATCTAGCTCTGCTCCCTCTGCGGCTACTTCCTGTTTGTGCTGTATTTTAAAAAGAGCTCAAGCCATGCTTCCTTGCGAAGTATTGCCAGTTTACCTGCCTTGTTTCAAGTGACTTTCAAGACTGATATCCTGTGTATGACCCTGTCTGCCTTGTTCATGTACATTCTCTGTCTTTGCCCAATTGATCTGTTTTGGACTGATTGTTGTGTAACTGAACTTTTGCCTACTCTCGTACTATGTTGTCTGGATTTGCCCCTATGTTTGTTGTTTGCACTGGACTGCTTATTTGTTGCCTGTTCAATTGTAAATGTCTCTGCCTAACCCCTTTAATAAACTTCTGTACATGGATTCTAACTGTATTATACAGTATTACTCCAAGAGAGTGTCTCTCAGTGCTAACTGCATCAGAAACCTGTGAGCAATTGCATGGTACTTGAATCACCAGCTCTACGTTTTGCACAGGAAGGAGAGTTATGTGCCATTGTTCTACGCAACTCCTGCAGCCAATGAAGCTGTGGCAGCACGACGAAACCATTGGCTTAGTCATTGCAAATCTGGAAAAAAAAAAAGTTTACAAAACTACTACATCAAATTTCCATTTTTAATATATCAGAAAATGGTAAACAATTTTCAGTTTCTGCTTACTGGGTACATCAATTGATAAAATGTTCACCCTCTACTGCAAATATTTTGACATGACAAAAATGATTCCATATAATTTCTCTTTTGGCAACATTTTATTGTTAAAAGTTATTTTTGGTTTGACCCCCCAACCCAACCCCCAATTATTTTTGTGTTCCCTTGAGGCAAGGGTTATACAATAATGGTACAAAATCATAGAGAAACTTTCCTACATATGATACATTTTGTTCCACAGTGTTTGAATGTATTATTGCTTGGTTTCTGTTCTTTCTCTCTCTTTCTCTCTTAACCCTGCTTGTGAAACACAACTTTGTGTTTGGAAGCTGTAAGGAGGTGGGTGCCATTTTATTTCTAAAACTCCTTTTCTCTTGTTTATGTTTAGTTAGGGAGTTAGTGTACATTTCTGTAGTTGATTTAATTTTACTTTGTCAGTTTAGACACTTTTACTTACTAACTAGCTAGAGTGTACTTTTGTTTGTTGTTTTGGCCTTTCCCCCTCCTGAAGTCTATTTTTGCTAACCAGTTTTGTTTTATTATTGTACATTTCTGTTAATAAATTCTCTAACTTGAATTTAGTGTGTAGTGAAGGCAGGGGACTGATCCACACTCACCCCAACCAACATAAATTTTTTTTACTGTTGCTCCCACTCCTAGACATTTAACATCGGAGACGTAACAGTAAAAATTATGGGCTTGTCTATTGGACTTGAACAAAAAGATAAACATTACTTTTGGTGAAATTTGACTTTGAAAATTTGTGTATTATACAATTTGTTGAAGTTTTGTAAGTTTTAAGTGATTTTTCTCAAACTAATTATAAGTTTTGGCTGTTTTCTTTTTTGGGAAAGAGGCAGATAGGTTATACTATCAGACTATAACCTGATAGTAAATGGAGTATGGAGATAAAATGGAGTTTGATTTGGTTCAGTTTAACCTCACCCCCACAGTTGAAGTTTTTAATCGTTGCGGTAAGATTTTATGTTAATTGCTGAGTTCTTTAATATCTCTGTGTTTAGTGATGTCACAAAAGCAGTTTTAAAAGATAAACTATATAATGAATTAGTTAATTCTGGTATCCTTCCAATTGGGTCACAAACTGAAGGGCTAGAGAAGCAGCAACTAGCTGAAATGGCTGAAACTAATGTTGATACTGTTCTTCTTCCTTCCTTTATTGGCAATAATGCTAAAAGAGCTTGAGTTAGACATTAAACAACAAGAGCATGAAACTTAACTTGTTCATCTTCGTGCGATTGAAGCACATGCTCAGTGAGACATTAAGCTGAAAACTGGTACTTGAGGCAGAAGCCCTACGCCATAAGCCTGTGCCAATTTCAAGTTTTAGAACCTTCTCACCCTTGACTGCTGTTTCTGTAAAGCGTAGCACTATTAATTTAAACAAGCCTGTGCCAGCTCTAAGTTCTAGACCTTCCTCACCTTTGACTGCTGTTCCTGTACAGATTAGCAGTGTTAATTTTGGCTCTTCTATTGATGCTCAGGTTAACATTGATGTGGCATGGTATATTAAATTAGTACCCCCCCCTTTTGAGAAGCAGAGTTATATGCATATTTCATTTACTTTGAGCGGATTGCTTAAAAACTTGGTTGGCCCAAGGACATTTGGGGTTTACTACTTTAGTGTAAATTTGTGTGTAAAGCTCAGGAAGTATGTGCTGCATTTCCAATAGAACAGTCCTTGGATTATGATGTTGTAAAAGCTGCTGTTTTACGTGCATATGAACTTGTGCCTCAAGCATATCGCCAACATTTTCAAGGTACAACGAAAACTGCTAAACATACCTTTGTTGAGTTTGCACGCGAAAAGAGAAAGGGTGTCTGGCCAGTAAGGTTAACTCTCTCAAACAACTGCATGAACTCATTTTGCTTGAAAATTTTAAAAACTGTATTCTTGAGAACATTGTAAAGCACCTAAATGAGCAAAAGATAAGTTCCCTCTCTAAAGCTACAGTATTAAAAGATGAGTTTGCATTAACCCATAGGTCAGATGAACAGGCAAAGGCAATCTCACCTGATTTTTTGAGACAGTAAAACCCATGCTGGAAAATTTAAGTCGTAAGCGTGTATGTTTTTACTGCCTAGATCCAGATCACCTGATATCTGACTGCAAAGCATGAAAACAGAAGTCTGATCTGCAAAGTCAAAGAGTGTAGCTTTTGCTCAAGCTGATTCTGTATCTTACCATTCATTTCAACCACTCCAGGATTAAGGCTATAAACCTATCCTGATAACTGGCTCTGTGTCTCTTTCAGCTGACTCACCAGGCCAACCAGTATCCATCCTGAGGGATACAGGAGTCACCTAGTTTTTCATTTTAGCTGGAGCGTTACCTTTCTCTTATGAAATGTATACTGGTACAGATGTAGTAGTCAGAGGAATAGAACTAAGAAGTATTAAAGTATCCTTGCATTCTGTCATTTTAAAATCCTATTTGGTCACAGGCCAAGCTCGAATTGGAGTACGAAGTAATCTGCCGGTGAAGGGTGTCATCCTGGGAAATGACCTGGCTGGAGGTAAAATTTTTCCTTGACCTATTGTAATAGATAAGCCTGATTTCCCTGTTGTTTTTCCTGCCTGTGCTGTTACTCGAGCATGGGTTTATGACCCCTGGTGCCACAAAGTCTGTTCCTCTGTGACACCTCACTTATCTAGAGGTAGTGACTTTTAGGGCACAAATACTTGAAAGCAGAAGCTTAAACACTGTGCAAGCTTGGAGGGTTACGTCTCCATAAGTCATATTCAAATGAGAAAGAAGCCTTACATCGCGTGGATTCTTCAGAGTAGGTGGTTTCTTTTAAGCCACTAAATTTGAGTCCTGAAGCATCGTGGCATATTCTTGGCATACAATGGTCTACAAAGGATGACACATCTGGTTTTAATACTCAAAGATCGGCCTTCAACATGTCAAGGTATCTTGTCCATTGTTTCTTCTTTAAAGAGCCCATATTATGGGTTTTTGAAAATGCCCTTCCATGTACAGATATGGCTTGAACTAATGCATGTTTTTTCCTGCACTGCCACGAAATTCGTCATGCGTGGCCATGCAAGCTCCTGCAGTGGCTTTTTTCTGATTTTTTTAAAGATTGCTGCGCTGCATGCAATGGCCACCAGGTGGCACAGGGAACAACATTCTGGGGTGCATTTCCCAAGCTCGTTGACTTACCATGGTCGCAGTTCCGTTGTTACATGGTTCACCAATTTGCTGTGTCTCGAAACCATATTTCAATAAATAAATAAATAAAAAGAAAAAAAAATTGCAAACACTATCGCAAACCTGTGTGGTTGGAACTACAGCTCTTATTATGTCATTATAGCATAAAACGTCACTGATTTGGCCACAGCTGCAGGGTGTGTTTTATTATTATTATTTAATCAAACGGGAGTTCAGATATTACATAACTAATTTTAAATAATTTGGGGTACAAAGTGCCCTAAAATAGCACTGTTTGTGACAGTTAGAGATTAATTTAAATGAGTATCTTTGTTAAAAGAATCCAAAAACAATTTTCTTTTAACAATTTTTGACAAGTATGTTGAAAGTGTGTTAAACACTTTTTAAATATTTTTTGTTCTCAACACATTTAAAGTCTAATATTTAGCTGTCCATTTTAAATAAAACAAATTGTATAATGAAAATATGATGAAATTAATTTTACCACATGGCGTAATGAAAAACAACATAGCTAGCCTATATAAGTGTTTTTTGTTGTTTTCACATAGTAAACATACACCCACTAAACATTAGACGTGTACGGGCGATGTGCAGATGATGTCTATATTGCGTTCGTCGGTCCAGACCAATTTCACTCAATGATTTAAGTGTTAAGAATAGTTTTAAAGCCTGGCCCATTGTGGTCAAAGTAGTTGATTAAACGTGAAACTGACGGGCGCAGTATATTGACATTAACAGAAAATGATTTAGCCTAATATAGGCTAATCTGAAACTGATTATTTCACTGTAATTTTATTTACTAATATTTTAGTTATCAGAGCAGTTTGTGTTTAGACACTGAAGCATATAGGCCTAAGCAGACCTTGTTTTTAACTTTCTCACTATTTGGAGAGGGACTATTAAATTGGCATCAGACGGTTTAGTTTTTTCCTGCATCAGACCTGCAGGAAAATATCAGGCTTTAATTTAATAAAATTAATAAACTTAATAAAAGGCTGATTATTTTACCCACAATGCCAATTGTAGCATATTCTAGATCTTTTTCACTAAAATGACAAATTTATATTGCAAAACGAAAACACTCACCGAATCCTTTTTAAGAACTGGCATATGCTGTTTGTCCAATTATGTTTTTTTCCTTCTTTAAATAAAATAGGCTACCTCAAATAGATCGCTCCACAGAAAATATGCATTTAATTAATGCTTTACGTGTGCGCGCGCTGCCTGTAATGAAATACAAATGACAATGAACCTTAAGGCTCTAAGTTGACTTTTTGTAAATATTGGCTACTACATAGCATATAAAAATTTTATTGTTTACATATGATATTGCATTAATTTGCTTACATGTTTTTAAGCTGTAAATTGGAAGCCTTAGTTTGGTGCGAAGTTCATATGCAAACATCAATAAAAACTTTGGATTTGTTTGATTGATAGATCAGACTATGTAGGCTATTAAAAAATATATATTATATAAGAACTATTTATAACTGTAATTTTCCAAATGAAAAAAAAAGGTTAGTTTGTTGGTTGAACACTAAATCATCGTATTTATTATGATGCGGCTCAGCACAGAGGCGTTCAGCATCACAGTGGTGTTGGTGCTATTCTTTAATAAGATATCGACAACGATTTTTAGAACCATCATTTCATCTTTATCTAGTAGTTATCATGTTTGGTGCGAACTGGTCTAGGTCAAGTGTGAACAGCTGCAAGTAATATAAGAAATACATTTTTTTTCTTTAGTAAATTCATTATTATTTTAAAAACTAGGCAACCTTTTTTTCTGTCTGCTGCTGCGCAGCACTTTTTGGACGCATCAGGGAAAACTGCAAGTTCAAAATGTGTTCTTTGTCCTCAAACAAGTATGTATGTTTTTATGAGACGTGGTAAAAATTAAAGGAAATTTAAATACATAAAGAGCATTATAGTGCTTAGCTGATGAGCGCAACGAAATATAGGCTATTTTTTTTTATGTACTGCTCTTATGTGCTGAAACACTTAACACTTTCCTTTACTTAAGATATAATAAGCAACATCTTTAAATTAAGGGAATCACCTATTAAGTGTCATAAAGCCTATAGGGAAAGATTCATGTTTCAGTTTTCTCCGGAGCATTTGGGATGAATGTTGGACAGCGTCTGTCTAACTGAGGATGTTATAAAATACATTTTACATCGAGTTATTAATGGAGAATTTTATATATGTGGTTTTATATTATGGATGTGTGCGCTCCCTGCGCTGTGTCCCTCCGTTAGTGGCAAGACCACTGGATTTCGATGCCAACAGTCGGTCAGCGAGTAATTAAATGAATATGATGAATGAGAACACACAGGCATGTGCGTATAGACATGAGGCCGAAATCATGTCGCGTTTTCACTGTCGGGCTAGTAGCTCGCAGCGTGTCATGCAAACCCAGCCCCCAGAACATTCCCCGAATCAAACGTCACACAACCCGCCCACTTCAGCGGGAATCAGGCAGATAAAGCACACCATACTGTATCATCACGAGAGCAATAAAATAAAGACAACCGAAACAAACAAATGACACGTTACTGTACAGCAGTAGGCTACATAATAGCCTATGTCTATATGCACAGGCCTGTGTGTTTAATGTGTTTAATTTACTCACCGACCGATCTGTTGGAATCGTGCATCAAGTGGTCACCATTAATAATTCGGTAGAAAATTTATTTTATAACATCCTCATTTCGATAGACGCAGTCAAACATTCAGCCCAAATGCTCTAGAGAGACCTGAAACATATTCATTTTTTCTTATAGGCTATATGAAACATCTAAGTGTCATTATGTGATCTTAAGGAAAGTGTTAAGTATTTCAGCACATAAAAGCAAGTAATATAATATATTTCATTGCGCTCAGCAGCTTTTCACTAATAAAGCTCTTCATGTAAATTTCTCTTTTCAATTTCAGCTCTACATATACAAACATCAACACTTGTTTGGGGACACAGAACACACTTATTTTTGCAGTTTTTCCCGATGCGTTTTTAAAGTGGCACAGCGTAGCTGGATAACAGAAAAAAGGTCACAGTTTCTGCTTTCACACGATTTGATTATTATCATTGTGTCCAAATACTTTATAAATACTATTTTAAACCTTCTCTGGTGTTTGTTTTTAGAAAATATCTAAAATCTTTATTTTCAGATAGGCCTTTGTAAAATGAAAGTTAATATGGCTTTAACGGTTTCATTTATGTAGGCTATATAGGCCTACCTAAATTGTTATAGCTAGCTTGCTTGTTTTATATTGGTTAATTTATTTAATGCAATTGTATTATATCCGATATTTGTAATTCTTTAAATTATATTTCAATATGGCTTAGGCTATTTTATTAAGATATGACACTATTGTTTTGAGTCTACAAAAGTAGACACGTAATTTGTTACGTTTTATGTTTTTGGTTGTATTCATATTGTGTATTATCTCCAAAATAAATAACAAAAAGAAAGAAGTCACTCACAGCATCAACAGAGCTGTGAAGAGAGCGCTCGTTTGATCGGTCTCTCACACACATACAGGCATCTAAACGCGCTCAAACACACCGTTTAAACTTGACAAAAACTCTCGAAAACCTTTATTGTCTGCTGTGTCTTTAATAAACATCAGGGACGCAGCAAAGTCTCTTATAAATTAAAATTGTATTATTTTTATAAAAATACCTAAGCCTCAGTTATTCGGCTCCATCATCCACCCACCACGCTGTGCTCCACTTTTTTACCGTTACTCTCCTATAACGTTACAGTGTTCTCTGATAAACTCTGCATGTGAGCTCGATGAAAATACCTTGTTCTTCCCTTTCCACATTAAGCGAAGGGAAGCTGGATATGTCAGCGTATATTTCATGTTAATGCTCCTCAGCATCCTCCGCGATGCAGTGAATGCTTTCCTTTTCCTCGCCAACTCCTGAGACATGTTGGGAAAGAAAGAAATCTTGCATCCCTCCAATTCAGTCGCTCTTTTCTTTCTGGCTGCTCGTAAAACTTTCTCTCTGGCTGACGACCGTAAGAACTTAATCAGCACCATTCGCGGTGGTCGTTCGAGATCAGGTCTGGGAGAGAGAGCGCGATGGCCTCTTTCAATCTCGAGCTCTCTGCCCGGATTTATTCCTAAGGCTTCCGATAGAAACTTTTGAACACATTTAATCATATCTCCTGCCTCCACACCCTCTCGCAGGCCAATTAGCCTTACATTGTTGTGTCGGCTTCTATTTTCTAGATCCTCAACTCTATTTCATAAAACCATCAAGTGCTTTTCATGTTGCTCGCTCCCGCTTATGAGTTTCGCGGTGGTGTCTTCCATGCTGGAAGTGCAGCCTTCTGCTTCATCCAGTCTCACTTGTATGGTGTTCACTGTGCCTTTAAGGTCAGTAACCACTTCTTTAATTGAAGATACGTCCGTCGCTACCCCTTGTGAGGTGGAATTCATTTGACTTATTTCTGACAGCAAGTTATTCATCCTGGAGTCGTGATCTGCCTGCTTGGATGATGGCGCTTCCGGTGTCAGCAAGGTCTGTCTAGATGCCAATCGGCCCGGTGCTGTCGTCTTAAAATACTTTGACGTGGAGGTCGACATCTATGCTCTAAGACGTTGTTTCTGTTATAGGATTTAAGGTCTGAAATATATCACTGATTTCGATCGAGACATGGAGTGAGAAAGTTTGGATTAATTAAATAAACTGGTGGGTTGACGGAGCTACCAAACTACGCCGCCATAGTCCTTGGCTGTCCCACGTGACTCCTATATATATATATATATATATATATATATATATATATATATATATATATATATATATATATATATTTATGTGTGCAATCCTTATTTTTTAATCAAACTTAACCAATACAAAAGTTTTAAATGAAATAAAATAAAACAAGTATTTAAATTGTATACAAAAAATGTAACGTATTTCATAATTGCTGCAAATTATTTTAATTTTCAGGTCCTTGGTCGAGTAAATGCCCAAATGAAGCAATTATAAAAGGGCTTGAAGCAATGGATTTAGGCCACTTGTTTGTCACAGACCAGATGTGCAACCCTTGCTGTTCCCTAGAGAGAGTGAAGTTGAATTGACTCCCCAGGTAAATTTTGCAAGAAATCAAATCGTTTAAAACAAAAATCTTCTGTTTAGTTGCATGACTTCAATGCTGATATTTACAGATAATCCTGGATGCCATCCAGTGGCCCCAACCACAGCATAAATCAAACAGTGAAACTGATGACATACATCCTAAAAAATGCAGTCTTGTTTCAGGCTTTTTGAAAGCATTTATTAAACATGGTATTATTTTATTATTCAATGCTGTTTCTTTATTTCAATTTTTGTATTATGAAATTTGAACATTAAACAACATTGTGCTAAAAAATTATCTTTTTGTCTTAGCATCACCCAACAATGTGCGGAAACTTCTCAAATTCTGGGTTGGCTGGGAAATAATGTCACGGTTGTGGATCTATCTGCTCTTCTATGATGTGTCTGCGTGGTGCGATTGTTTATCTGTGTTTGCGGTGCGTGTGTGACTAGTGTGTGTGCGCTTGTTTCTGTATTTGTGTGAGTCGCGTGGCTGTCAGTGTTGTTGTTTTCATGTCATCAGCTGGGCGGTCACATGATCATGGTCACCGGTCGCCTAGCACCGCTCAGCTGATTATCAGCGCTCCAGGTGTAGCGCATTACTGTGGCTATAAATGTTCCGCGTTCCTGTCTCACCTTGTCAGTTCGTTGTCCTCACTTGTCTTTGTATCTCTGGCAGGTTCTCCCCGTTAAGTTTGCTGATGTTGTGCGCTGTTTGAAGTTATCTCCGATGAACTTTGATTCGCTCTGTTGACGGGGATTGAAGTTCTCTCCCATGAAAATTTGATTCGCTCTGTTGACGGAGAATTATTTACTCCTTTCATCCACCTCTTGTGATCCTCAGACTTCCAGCCAGCCAGCTTCTCATTGTTCTGTTTTTATCACTTCTGTGTTGTTTAATAAACTATCGCTTGCATTTGGGTCCCCACGTCTTCTTTGAACAGTGTGACAAATTGTGCCATGTTGCTTCAAGGTGGATGTTGTTAAGTCCAGTGGACCAAATCATCTGCCGAAGGCATTTACTTGTCACGAGCGCCTTCCAGATCATTATACGTCCCTCTCACCTCTTATAGGTGACATGATGGTATATCTGCAGTCAGTGGAGAGTGGTTTCGGCCTTGTGTAGATGTTCTGTAACTTAAAGGTTTAGACCAGGGGTGTCCAAACTCGGTCCTGGATGGCCGGTGTCCAGGAGAGTTTAGCTCCAACCCTAATCAAACACACCTGAAGCAGCTAATCAAGTTCCTACTAGATATACTAGAAACCTTCTAGCAGGTGTGTTGAAGCAAGTTGGAGGTAAACTCTCCAGGACACTGGCCCTCCAGGACCGAGTTTGGACTAGTTCTATTTTTTGACTGACATATTGTTAGGTATTGGTTTATATATAATGTACAATATACAAAATGTTTTTATACTTTGTTTACATTGAGATTTCTGGTTAGGTCGCCTTTTTGGTTTTGTAGAAATGTTGTAAATGTTGTCGCAGAACTAAACTTTACTTTGTATTGCAAGACCATTAGTTGAGTGTATGTGCAGTAATGCACCAGGGGTCTGATACGAAGACCTAATGTTCATTGTAATATGGTAAATAATTTTTTTTTAATTACCCAACTCAAAGTTATTTATTTGAAGATTGACTGATTCATATTCTGTATACTAGTAAAAACCGAACATGTAGCAAATCTAAATTTAAGTAAGCAAATTATTCACATACTGAACTGTGCTCAAAAAAAGTCCATTCCATTGGACTCTGAAGGCTGTAGAGGATTAATATGTTCTCTCAGCTGCCCCAATTGTTCGGGAGATAAAGGGCTGTCAAACTTAGGAACACTCACTATGGAGTGGGAATCCTCTCTAATTCCACTGTCTTCTAAATCAAGGTAAGGAATGTTCAACTCCTGAAAAAAAATTTGGGAAAAAATAATTGCTTATGACTAAATACATTTTTAAGGTATAATTTAACTATTAAATCAAAGTTAATTTTGGTCTGTAATCTTAGTATTAAAAAGATTTGTTT